>NW_024415563.1:915-19135 GCF_014898765.1 Herpailurus yagouaroundi | reverse complement strand
GTCACTTATTCTTTATTCATTAATCAGTTTATGGACACTTGGGCTGTTTCCATAATGCTGCTATAAACAGGGAAACATATGTCCCTTTGAATCAGTGTTTTTGTGTTTGGAGGGTAATTTTCAGTATTGCAATTGTTGGATTATAGGGTAGTTCTATTGTAACTTTTTGAGGAAACTCTAAACTGTTTTACACAGTGGCTGAACCATTTTGTATTCCCACCAACAGTGCAAGAGGGTTCCTTTTGCTCCACATCCTTGTCAACACTTGTTTCTTGTGGTTTTGATTTTAGCCATTCTGACAGGTATAAGGTGATATCTCACTGTGGTTTTGATTTACATTTCCCTGATGATGAGTGATGTTGAGTATCTTTTTATGTGTCTGTTGGCTATCTAGGTGCCTTCTTTGTTGAAATGTCTGTTCATATCTTCTGCCCATTTTAAATTGGATTATTTGGTTTTTTTGATGTTGAGTTGTATAATTTCTTTATATATTTTGAATATTGACCCTTTATCAGATATGTCATTTGCAAACATCTTCTCACATTCAGTATGTTGCTTGTAGTCTTATTGATTGTTAACTTCACTGTGCATAAGCTTTTTTTCTTGATGTAGTCCCAATAATTGATTTTTGCTTTTTTCCCCTTACCTCAGAAAACATATACAGAAAAATGTTTTTCTGCCCAATGTCACAGAAATTACTGCCTGTGCTCTCTTCTAGGACTTTTATAGTTCATGTCTCACATTTAAATTTATATATATATATATATATATATATATATATATATATATATAGTGTAAGAAAATGTTCCATTTTCCTTCTTTTGCATGAAGCTCACCAGTTTTCCCAAGACCAGTTTTCAATAGACTGTCTTTTTCCTATTGGATACTCTTTTGGGCTTTGTCAAAGATTCATTGACCACATAATATTGGGTTTATTTCTGGTTTCTCTATCCTGTTCTATTGATATTTGTGTCTATTCGTGTGCCAGGACCATAGTGTTTTGATCACTACAGCCTTGTAATATAACTTGAAGTCCAGAATTGTGATGCCTCCAGCTTTCCTTTTCTTTTTCGAGATTAGTTTGACAATTTGGAGTCATTTGTGATCCCATATAAATTGTAGGGTTTTTTGGTCAAACTTCTGTGAAAAATGCTGTTGGTATTTTGATAGGGATTGCATTAAATATGTAGATTGCTAAAAAAATATGTAGATTGCTTTGGGTAGTATAGACATTTTAACAATATTTGTCATTCCAATCCACGAACATGGAATGCCTTTCCATTTCTTTGTGTCTTCAATTTCTTTCATCAATGTTTTATAGTTTTCAGAGTCTTTTACTGTTTTGGTTGTTTATTACTAGATATCTTACTATTTTTGGTGCAATTGTAAATGGGATTGTTTTCTTAATTTCTCTTTCTGCTGCTTCATTATTAGTGTATACAAATGCAACAGATTTCTACACGTTGATTTTTGTATCTTGCAATATTACTCAATTAATTTATTAGGTATAGTAGTTTTTTGATGAAGTCTTTTTGGGTTTTCTATATATAATATTGTGTCATCTGCAAATAGTGAAAGTTTTACTTTTTAGTTACCAATTTGGATATCATTTATTTTTGTTGTTGTCTGTTACTGTGGCTAGGACTTCCTGTACTACGTTGAATAGAAGTGGTGAGAGTGGACATTCCTAATTTTTTCCTGACGTTAGGTGAAGAATATTTCAGTTTTTCCCAACTGAGTCTAATGTTCACTATGGGATTTTCATATATGGCCTTTACTATGTTGGGGTATGCTCCCCAGGTGTCTCTCTCACCCCTCGCTCTCTTCCCTCCACAGCACCTGTGATCTGTTTCCCCACTAAACCACATCTCTGCACTTCCTACATTCTTCAATGTGGCCTCTTTTCTCCCTTTAGTTGTGGAGTTTGTTCTGTCAGGCTTCAGATCAACTTCTGGATTATTCAGGATGATATGATAGTTACATACTTGTGTTCATAGGACAAGAGGAGCCTAGGGTCCTCTTGCTCTGGGGACATCTTCTTCCTCCCAGTACTTTTATATAAAAATGGTAAATGGTTGTTTCCAAAGTTTTTATTAGTGTAATCCTTGTATACACCTGAATAATTTTCCCTAAATAAGGTAGTAATAATTCTACGGTGCATCATCCCCAATTCATGAAAACAAGGATAGCAGAACAGCTATAACTGAAGTGGGGGCCATGAGCCTATGCTGTTGCTTACTCAGTTCTTCTTTCTTCTCAGTGTAATGAGTCTTGATCTCACCCAAAGAATCCTGAGGTTCTCTTATGAACTCTTGGGAAAGCTCTGTGTGGCAGAGACTTTCTCAGATACAAGCCTCCTCATCACATTTCTGCACAGGCATCTTCTGCATTAGGACTCTAATTTTGTGCTTGGCTTTTAAGCACTGCCAACAACACATGTGCCCCTGCATCCCTGGCATATTTCACAATACTTTTTATTCTTTCAACATCTTACCTATACCTAGCCCTCACTTCCCATATACAGGTACATAATCTGTTCTAGGCTTACTCATCTCTGCTGCTACTGTCTTTTGTGGGATTTGTACCCCATACCACTCCTTTTAACTCCCCATTACTCTCAGAATTTTTAACAGTCCCTGGATTCTTACTCTCCCCTCTTCTATGTTTCTGCTTTCCTTCCTGGTCTAGCTCCAAACTCTCCTCTGAGAAAGAGACCTCCGATACACATTTTACTTTTTTTTTCCCAACACCTCAGAACATAGTGAATTCTATGTCTTATATGTGCTTTCCTTTCTTTTTCTTTTCTTTTCTTTTTTTTTTTTTTGAGTGTTCTTGGTTTAAGGTCTTCCCCATGGGTGGATTTATTCCCTCAGCAATCAGACTATTCACTTGGACAGGGGCTTGCTACCTCTTTCATTTTTGCTTTCCTGACCTAATATACAATCTCCAGGAGTTGTTTTTACTATTGTCTACTTTGGATTAAACCCAGAGAATGACAAGGTAGAAGGACCTGGGAAATTTTTTTCATAAATCAGGATGAATCCTAGTGACAGGACCTTCTAAAGATATAGCTCAATTATCCTTCAGTATGCAAGCTGAAGTAGAAATGATTAGCGCTCCTGCTTAAATGGCCAGAGAAGAATGATGTGTGACCACTGTTCACAGCACTCCTTCTGTTCCCACAGTAATTACCCTGTAAGTTATGGTTGGTTTCTTAAATACTGGGTAGATGCTGGCTCTTCCAGTCACACCCCAACCACTTATGCAGTGTCCCGGGCACTGTGCAAGGACATCAGGTACAAATAAAACTCATAGAAATCTCATGTCCCTTCCCTTCCTAGGCAGCTCACACACACACACACACACACACACATTCTTTCTGTCTACGTGAGATAAGGGCCACTGGGTATTAGCAGCTGAAGAAGGTTACAAAGTGGCAACAGTGAGATAAAAAGAAAAAGAAATAGGACATGTGTTTTTTGTAGTTCTCAGAAAATGAGGACACACAGGCTGTGTTGTTATGCAGAGGCCAGGATCAGTGCTCAGGAGCCCCCACAAGCCCTCTGTGCTCTAAATTAGTCTGGAGCTTCTGAAGTCTATGATGAGAATTAAGGCAGTGGTATCTTCCCCCACAAGGATACCAGGTTTGGAATGGTATTTCATAGAGGAGGCTGTGTGTAATATCTTCTACTTGGCTCTCATGAGTACTCAATAGAGACTAGGTACCCATACGTCTGGACAGGGAAGGTTTGGAAAAGCTTTCTGATGTGAGAGCTCCAAAAGGCCCAGTTTGGAGCAAGGGGCTACTTTTCTGGTGACATAACTCCAGAGTTCTTGTGCACAGCCACATAAGGCCCTTTTTCTTGACAAAGGTTAACCCTTTTGCAAGCTAATTACCAAACTATAGCATTTGAGACCAGGTGTCCACACACTATATACTGATAATTCCATGACCTCAGATGATAAGGATAATTCTCTCTCACTAAGGCAATTTGAAAGTCCTACCTTCTACTGCTACACTATCTGTTTTTGTGGGTTCTAATATGACCAACTCTTCTTCACTTCTCCATCTCCCTCCTAGATTGAAATTGCTGAGTCATGGATAATACACATATTCAGCTTAGCCCAACAAGTTTTTAAAGTGGTTTTTACAAATTTAGCCTCCCACCAGCAACATATCTTCAGATTACCTCACATTCTCCCTAACAGATATTTTGTGTGTTTCATCATTCTGGTGGTATGAGTGGTGGTTTTAATTTGCATTTCCCTGAAGATTAATGAAGTTGAGTACCTCTTCATACTAATGCCACACTGTCTCAATTACAATAGTCCTGTAAAAGTCCATGACATTTGGTAGTTTGAGTTCTCTGGCTTTATTCATCTTCTTCAATATTGCTTTGCCTAATCTTTATATTTTGAATTTTCATATGGATTTTAGAAACAGATGTTAATTCCACAAAAAGTCTTAGATTTTGAATACGATTGTGTTCAATCTGTAAATGTAGGGAGAATTTCTATTTTTGCAATAATGACACTTGTAATCCATGAGTATGGTATGTATCTTTGTTTGGAATACTTGATAACTGCTGGTAATTAAACTAACTTTAATTGGTACAGAATATTCCTACAATACAAAAACAATAGCAGTATCACTGACATTTACATGAATCATAGTCTTTGTGCATTTTTTCACTGTCTTGGGATTTGGTATTCATTTTTTAAGCACTAGTTCTAACACTTTTTATGCATCAAATTGTATGTATATGTAGATGACTTATTAAAACACAGATATCTAGGGGTGTCTGGGTGGCTCAGTCAGTTAAGCATCCAATTTAGGCTCAGGTTATGATCTCATCGTTTGTGGGTTCTAGCCCAGCATTGGGCTCAGTGCTGACAGTGCAAATCCTATAGCCTGTTTCAGATTCTGTGTCTCCCTCTCTCTCTGCCCCCTCTCTCATTCTCTCTCTCTCTCTCTCTCTCTCTCTCTCTGTCACACACACACACACACACAAATAAACATTAAAATTTTTTTTTTAATTTAAAAAAAATTTTTTTTTCAACGTTTATTTATTTTTGGGACAGAGAGAGACAGCATGAACGGGCGAGGGACAGAGAGAGAGGGAGACACAGAATTGGAAACAGGTTCCAGGCTCTGAGCCATCAGCCCAGAGCCCGACGCGGGGCTCGAACTCACGGACCGCAAGATCGTGACCTGGCTGAAGTCGGATGCTTAACCGACTGCGCCACCCAGGCGCCCCTAAAAATTTTTAATAAAAAAAAATAAAACACAGATGTCTAGACCCATACTCTAGAGTTTCTGATTCAGTAAGTCAGGACAGGGCCAGAGAATCTGCATTTCTAACAGGTCCTGAGGCAATGCCAGTTTTACTCATTTGGGGCCCACACTTTAAGAATCTCTGCCTTAGAGGATGTGGAGAAACGGGAACCCTCTTGCACTGTTGGTGGGAATGCAAATTGGTGCAGCCAATTTGGAAAGCAGTGTGGAGGTTCCTCAGAAAATTAAAAATAGACCTACCCTATGACCCAGCGATAGCACTACTAGGAATTTACCCAAGGGATACAAGAGTACTGATGCATAGGGGCACTTGTACCCCAATGTTCATAGCAGCACTCTCAACAATAGCCAAATTATGGAAAGAGCCTAAATGTCCATCAACTGATGAATGGATAAAGAAATTGTGGTTTATATACACAATGGAATACTACGTGGCAATGAGAAAGAATGAAATATGGCCTTTTGTAGCAACGTGGATGGAACTGGAGAGTGTGATGCTAAGTGAAATAAGTCAGTCAGAGAAGGACAGATACCATATGTTTTCACTCATATGTGGATCTTGAGAAACTTAACAGAAGACCATGGGGGAAGGGAAGGGGGAAAAATAATTACAGAGAGGCAGGGAGGCAAACCACAAGAGACTCTTAAATACAGAAAACAAACTGAGAGTGGTTGGGGGCTGCGTGGGGAAGAGGGAAAACGGGTGATGGGCACTGGGTGTTGTGTGTAAGCCAATTTGATAATAAATTATATTAAAAAAAACAATATGTGCCTTAAAGAAAGGCAAAGGAAATACATTGGTCCAGACCATACTGTAGGTAATGAGGGTGCAGAAAGATGTAATCATGATCTCTTTATACTAGAGTCTCTCAGGAAGGCAGGCCCACAATCAGAGGATTATAATGCATCATAGAAGTGTGCTTTGAGTAATTTTTACCTGTTAACCTGGGAGCTTGGTGGGGGTCGAGGGGGAGGAGCTGATTTTTTCTTTGGCAAATAAAAACCAAAAAAGTAGTGTTTAACTAGATTAGGAATACCTGTTGAGTAAATTTCAGGAAAATTTTAATGTGTGGCTGTGTTTATGTTGGGGACAGATGAATATTTGAGCATTAATATAAAGTGAAAAACTGTTGTGAAATATGCTTTTATCTTCCTTTTTCATCTGCTTCTTCATGGGAATCTAAACAATTCAAAAGCATAGGAGAGTGTCAGTGATTTTTCATGACTGCCATATTTATATTGGCATTGTAAAGAAACATCATGGCTGTTTCAATACAAAATGCTATTAAAAACTGGGTCTTCATTAAGATGGAGGATAGATAGCTAAATGTTGGAGATAGTATTGTAAATTTGCGCATGTATGTGCTTTGCAGAAAAATGGCCACTTTCACTTTGATGTGGTAATTGGAGATGATGGAACACCTGAAATTTTATTTTATACCATTTTAAAGCATTTCAGCTTTATTAGGCAATCCTTCCATTTCTTTTTCACAATCAACAAAAATTTTCCTGTCCCCTGCAACATTTCGGGATGAGGGAGGGGATGCTTTGTGACTCACCATTAATCCTGCTTCCTTCATGAATGGACAGATAGATATAGGCTGGAGGTTTGCTGGACCCAGACTTGGCTGAAGACCAACATAAGTGTCTTATCTTCTGGTATTTACAAATATTAAGGAGCTAATTTCTCATGGAAATGTCTTAGTTTCCAGGATAGGATTTTTCAGAAGAGAGAAAAGCTATGAGCAGCTATGGAGCGCTGCAAAATTACCACAGTGAGGAAATTGTTCATTTAAAGTGAGACTAAACCTGCATTTAAGTGCTTTTGTTAATTTTGTTAGTTTGTCATTGGATATTATTATCACAGAAATTTTATGCATTTTCTGGTGAGTTGTGGGTACAAACACCACACAATATAAAATCAGGCAGTTGGAAAAATGATGTTTTCTACATTTGGGTATTTGGATATAAGTTGAAGTAGTACTTTTGGAGAAATAATAACAGAATGGTTGTGGATAAGTCTGTTTCCTATTTTTGCTTTAGTTGGAAAAGATATTGAGAATTAATTTGCATAGAGTCAGAGCAAGGTGAGAGTGTGCTATTTTGGTCATTGTTCTGTTAAGTGGATGAAATTTTCAGTTTGGATGTTAAATAACTATTGGTGGTCTCTTTTGTAATAATAATAACAATTATTTATATAATAATTTATATATTATTTATATAATAATAACATTATTGTTATTATTATTATTATTATTATTATTTTGATTTGCATGGGGACCAGCATAGGGGAAGACCTGGATTAAACTACATAAGGATGAGAACCAAGATTAAAGATCCAAAGGAAAACGCTAAGAAGCTCTATGTGAAGAAATGAGGCAAATATAGTAATAGGACGCTTGTAAACACAGAAATAAAAAAGGCAGACAGAGTCTTTGCTCTCATCGAGTTTTTAGTGTATCTGTGAAAGCAGACATTAAACCAGTCATAGTGACTGGTTAAAATTGAGATTAGCATATATGGTGAAAGTACAGGGAGCTATGAGAGAATATCACAAGGTCTTGACCTAGTGTAGGAGAGCTTGTTTGAGGCAGTGGCAATTAAATTGAAAACGAAAGAGTGAATGTGGATTAGCCAAAGAAGAATGGGAACAGAAGTTGGCAGGTGTCGCTAAGGCTGAAACATGGATCTTTGGAGCCTTTGGGTCAAGAAGGAGCTGGGCCTATTGAAGCTGGAACAAAAAACAATTATTTCCAGTGTGATTAGAGCATAGAGGACAGTAGAGAGAATGGTGATAGACAACATGAGAGAAAGGCTAGGCATGATAATTCAAAACCATATTGTACATGTTAATGGTTTGAGACTTCATCCTGAGATCAATGGGTAGGCACAAAAATACCATTGTTAGGTTCATATTGTTGGAAGATCACTCCAGCTTCTGTGTGAAGTATGGATTGGTGGAATGCAACACTGGATTCAAGAAGACCAGTTAGAATATTATTATAATCATTCAGGAGACAGATGATGGTGACTTAGGCAAGGGTAGTGACTGAGGAGGTGTAGAGAAGTGGACAGGGGCAAGAAATCTTTAGGAGAAATGTCTGATAAGAATTGATGTAGTAGACATATACATGTGTGTCCCAGATTCCCTTTTGGGGAAGGACTTAATGTCCAGCTGTGGGGAATATTGTCAGTAGACAGTCTCTACATATCTGCTCCTTCAGAGTCTGGATCAGCTGCAGAAAGACACCATTCCCAAGTTCACACCCTTCCTCTGGTAGCTTATATCTGATGACTGAGCAAGGCAGAGGTATAAAGGTCTGGTTATTTGGACCCAACAGGGGGAACTATGATGAGCAATATTTGTTCCAGAGCTCCCTGATGGGTTGGCCAAGGCTATGTGGAACTACACCACAGCTAAACATCCCTCTGCCCAATCCCACTTCCTTCCCCTTTTCTTTGTAGGGAATGATGCATAGTAAACATCTTGTATCTTCAAGTAATCTCACCTCTGCTTCCAATTAACCCAATCTGTGACTGTTGGAACTAGAAGTGGAGTGCTCTGATAAATAAAATGATAAGATAGGCATTTGGAGCTGGATCACTCACCACTCAGCTTACAAGAATTTCATCACTGATGTATGCGGAACACAGACAGCTTCTGGAACAAGGTGGTGGTCCAGTTATTAAAACTTCCATTGGTGATTAATTAGGAGTGTATACCAATAAGGGAATGCAGCAGTAGACATATCAGTTATTGGGGATTTATGGATAAAATAGTAATTTTAACAATAAAAGGATTAGGTAGCTATTGGTAATCACCATCAATAATCACTAGAAAGATAATGAACAATTGAGAGTGAATAACAGGCGACTTAAAGCCAAATGTGAAAACAAGAAGGCATCTTTGAAAGAAACCTCCATCTGTTATAGTGACAGGGCAAAGAAAGCCAAGCATAACAAGCCCAGGATTTAGAGTGGCTAAACCTTAAAGACAGTTAAATTCCAACTAAGGCATAACTGAGACCCACAGGCATAACTGAGACCCACAAGACAGGCCACCTCCTCTCCTGATCACTAGACTTATAACTAGAGTTAAGTCATAGCATAACCCATTTGGGGCATAATATAACTTAGTTGGAAGGAAAGAGAATATATCCCAAAGAAACTGCAAAACCTAGTCTGTATATCTGAAAGGAGTTGGGGGTGTATGAATAGGACCATATCATCAGGGTGCCTGATCAGGGAGCAATAGCTTAAAATTATATAAGCAAGAGTTGACTTGGAAGTGCTCTTCTAAGATACAAAACTTAATACACTGGTAATGACAACAGTAGATAGTGCAAACTCATTAGTAGGGTGGCTCCAAGAAACACTGGAAACAACAGCTCATGCTAAGTAAAACTGAAATGTCATAATTGTGAGATATGATGAAGGAAAGGATTAAAGTATTCAGGGATGTAGACATGCCAGACCACATATACTACATTTTACATTCCATGCAAAAGACCTGAGGACACACCATTTACCAAGGCCATAAAGAATACACTGTTGAGGGAAGTACTGGAATTACTAATAAGTTCAGTAGTAATTCTTCTATTGGCCATAGATAGCTGTAGGAGATTCTGTTTAAGATCTTGGTCTGTTGATAATATTCGGAATATAGGACCCTGAAACAACAAAGGCAAGGTGGCAGCTTTTAACCACCAGAATCCAAGGGTTCACATTACCATATTCCATTATAACCATAATGATAGTCAAGGTCACACACACATCCAGGGAGGTTTAACATATAAAGAATTATGGAGATAATAATAGAACATGATGTCCCAATGGGAAAATAGATGAACAGCTGACAAAGATACTACTCAGCTTGTGCCAGCAGAAAAAAATCAACTATGGATAACCCAGAGGCCGAGGGCAAACACTCAAATAAGAAAGGCACAAACCTTTGTCCCATTTCAAGACCTAGGCTAGTTTTTAGATCCTTAAACCCACTGAGTAAAGAGGAGAACAAGTCTCTACATCAACATCATAAGTATGTACAGTAATGACTTTTTCAGTTCTTCTTCAAGGGACCTATAGTCATTTATTCAGATACCTGACAACTGAGGAAAGAGAAACACTCAGACATTTTAAGAACTGATGTACACAGAGTATGTGTTGACATCAATACCTGGAGATCTTCAGTGCCATTGTGGTCCCACTGTTAGAGAGTACTATCCCTCCCCACTGCTGTTCACAATGTTGGGATGGAAGTTCCCTTTGTTACCATGTCTTGTTCTCTCTTGCTGTTCTCTTGCCATTCTCTATCTTTGGTTGTTCAGTAGCTGTTCAGTCAGTCCTCAGTTCTTCTTCAAGATGAATTGTTCTATTAATAGGTGTAATTTGATGTGTTCCTTGTAGGGAATTAGTTCAGTCTTTCTACATGGCCATCATGGATGGGAACCTCTAATTAATTGCTTTGACTATTTTTCTTTAATTCCTTTATTCCTTCTTCCTCTCTTATTATCTTCCTTTGTCATTTATTTTCAGTTGTATGCTTTAATTCCTTTCTCTTTATATTTTATGTAACCAATAGTTTTTTTCTCATAGTGGTTACCATGAGGCTTACATGAAACATATTCATAAAGTCTATTTTAAGCTGATAACAACTTACCTTCAATTGCATACAAAAACTATACTTTTCCTTCTCCTCTACCTACATTTTAAGTCATTGATGTCAAACTTTGCATATTTTTATATTGTGCATCTATTAACAAATTATTGTGCTATAGTTATTTTTAATATCATTTTTTAACTTTTATACTAGAGATAGAAGTGATTTACACAACACCCTTACAGTATTATTCTAAATTTGACTATATATCAACCATTACTGATGAATTTTATACTTTTACATATTTTCATGTTGTTACTTGGTGTCTTTTAATTTTGACTTGAAGAACTCCCTTTACCATTTTTTTGTAAGACAGGTCTAGTTGTGATTATCTCCCTTAGCTTTTGTTTGTCTTGGAATGTCTTTTTCTCTCAGTCTTTTCTGAAGGACAATTTATTACACTCCCTCCTGGCCTGAAAAGTTTCTTCAGAGAAATCAACTAATAGTCTTATAGGGTTTCCTTAGTATATGATGATACTTGCTGCTTTCAAAATTCCTCCTCTTTGACTTTTAACATTTTGATTATAATGTGTCTCAGAGTAATCTTTGAGGTGATCTTGCTTGAGTTCCTAGAGCTTCCTGCGCCTGAATGTATGTATCTCTCCCAAGATTTAGGAAGTTTTCAGTTATTATTTCTTTAAATAGTTCTTCCCCTTTCTCTCTCTTCTCCTCCTTCTAGGTCTTCCAGAGGCAAATGATCATTTTCTTTATGGTGTTCCATAATTCACGTAGGCTTTCTTCACTGTTCTTTTTGTTGTTTTGTTATTGTTCCTCTCACTGGATAATTTTAAACAATCTATCTTCAAGTTTATTGATTTTTCTGCATCATTGTTTGTTGTTTAAGCTCTCTTCCTTCTTCATAATCAAGTCTTGTCGAAGTTCTCTATTGATTTTTTTTTCAGTTCTGTCATTGTATTCTTCAGCTCCCAGGTTTCTTTTTGGTTGTTTATTTTTATGGTTCTATTTCTTTATCAAACTTCTCATTTTGTTCATGCATAGTTTTCCTAATATCCTCTTGTTGTCTCTCTGTGCTGTCTTGAATTTCATTCAGTTTTGCAATATGATTATTTGAATTTTTTTCAGGCAAATTGCAGATATCCATTTATTTGGAATCAGTTACTGAGATTTAGTAGTTTCCTTTGGTGGTGTCATAGTTATCTGAATTTTCATTATACTTTTATCTCTGCATTGGTGCGTGAAGTCTTTGCAAACTGGTTTCAGCAGGTATAGACATTTTCCTTTCTTTTTCCTAGGCTATGGGTTACCTCTGAAATGACAGTTATGCTGGATTGGGGCAAGTTTTGAGGCTGTTTCTGGGTCTGCAGTGGCATCCATAGTTAGTGGATTTGTGACCATTGGCTTGGGTGGGTGTGGATCTAGTCTGGTCCCTTGGTGAACAAGACTGCCTCCAGTACCTTATTCAGTAAGGTGGTTCTGGAACAAATATTCACTCCAGGGTCTACAATTGAGTCCTCATACAGTGGGCCTATTACCAGGTGCATGACAGGTATTGCACCCTCCCGGTCCCTGGGAGGGCTCCTTACTAGTTACTGAATAGTTTTCTGGTAGGAAAGATTGGCTGTGGTTTGAACCAAATCCCAAGGTTGTTGTAGGTTCCACATCCAAGTTTAAAGTATGTAGACCTGGCTTTTGGAGGCACAAATGGGCTTGTCTCCCACCAGATACCTTTGTGGACTAGACTAGTCCCTGACCATGGTTGCAGGGACTGAAGCTGAGGATAGAACCCTTCCAGGATCTCCTGCGGTGCAAATATATGTGTTTCCTGCATGGTGTCTGGGGCAGCAGTACTGCTCAGGGACTGTGGCTGAAAAAGTTTGGAACCAAGTATACAGCCCTTTCAGGATCTCTGTGGGCACAGAAAAGAGTGTTTTCTGCTGGAACCCTGGGACGTCAGGCCTGTTGGAAGACTGGTAGACTATTGCTATGGATAAGCCAGAATAAATTAATGGGTCCTTTCAGGATCTCAGGAAGTGCAGACTGGAATGTCTCCTGTCTGTGCCAGTTAGACTGTTCACAGACTATGGACAGGATGATCTGGAGCTCAGTTACAGGGCACTTTCAGAATCTATAGTCTGACAAAATTTGGCAAGCTTACATCCAGGGGCTCCCAGACTGTGGCTAAGAGGGCCTGGAGCCAGGTCATGAGACACTTCAGGGTCCACAGGCAAGACTAAAGTCAGTATGTCTATTACCCAACGTATGGGTGGACATGATTCTTCCTGGAGCCTTTGGTGTATGGTTCTGGTGATAGACTCAAAGGCATACATGGCTATCGCTGAGTTCTCAGTGTAATGGAACTATTTTCTGTAACTAGGACCACAGTCATTAAGTCAGCCAACTGGTTACGAGTCTGCCTTCTCAAAACATATCTTCTTGGGCTTGGACAGCACTGGTATCTCACACCTATTTGGATCCCAAAGTTCCCATAAAGGCACTCTTATCTGTTAGATGGATGCCAAATTATTGTTGTTGAGGTGAGGGGATATGCACAAGGGATGACTTATTTAGCCATTTTTCTAACATCACTCCTGTAAGTTTCTTTTCCTGTGATGTCTTTGGTTTTTCTATCATGGTAATATTAGCGTCTTAAAATGAGTTGAGAACTATTTCTTTCTCTTATATTTTCTAAAATTTGTGGATTATTGGCAATGTTTCCTCTTTAAATGTTTGATGTAATTTATCAGTGAAAGAATTTGGGCTTGAGCTTTTCCATTCAGGGAGATTTTTAATTACTCATTTAACTTATTTATGTAAATGTGGATTTTTAAATTTATTCTTGACTCAGTGTCAGTAATTTGCATATTTCTAGAAATTTGTCAACTTCTTCTAAGTGATCTAATTTTTAGCCTAACTTTTTAATGGTCTTACCTTATAATCCTTTCCTATTTCTGTGATTTTCATCCTTGATTTTAGAAATGTGAATCTTCTTTTTTATTCCTTGGTCTGTCTAGCTTAATATTTGTCAATATTTTTTTATATTTTGCAAAAAATCAACTTTTGTCTTTTTATTCTTTATCTTATTTGTTTTCAATCTAAACTTTATTATTCTATTAATTCTGCTTTCTTTCAATTTAGTTTGTTCTTTTTTTGTTTGTTTTGGTTTCTTAAAGTGGACTATCAGGTTATTGATTTGAGATCTTTACTCTTTTTTTTTTTTGAGACAGAGTGTGTGTGTATGCATGTGCACATGTGTTTGAGCATGGGGGAGGTGCAGAGGGACAGGGGAAGAGAGAAAATATTAAGCAGGCTCCATGCCCAGCACAGAGCCCAACCCAGGGTTCTATCTCACAACCATGAGATCATGGACTGTGCTGAGATCAAGAGTCAGACACTTAACTGACTGAGCCGCCCAGACACCTCTACTCTTTTTCAATATAGATATTTACAGCCAACAATACTCCTCTAAACACTGCTTCTCATAAATTTAGTATGTTGTATTTTCATTTTCACTCATTTCAAACTATTTTTGAATTTCTTTTGTGATTTCCCTTTCACATATGGATTATTTAAAAATGTGTCTTTTAATTTCCAACTATTTATGAGTTTCTAAAATTTCCATCTTTGCTATTTTCAACTTAATTGCTTTGTGGTCAGAGAACACAATCTGTATGATTTCAATCCTTTTATATTTATTAAGACTTGTTTTATGGTCTTTTTTGGATAATGGTTAATGTACATTTAAGAATAACGTGTAGCCTGCTATGTTGGGTTGAACCTCTTATAGATGTCAGGTCAAGTTGGATAATAGTGTTGTTCAAGTTTTTCATAACTCTGATTTTCTGTCTAGTTTTCCTGTTCATTATTGAGAGTAAGATATTGAAGACTCTGAATATTATTGGTAAATAGTCTATTTCTCCCTTTAATTCTACCTATATTCTGCTTCCTGTATTTTACCCTTTGCAGTTAGATGTGTATATTTTAAAAACTTTTGTTGTCTTGATGAATTGGCCCTCTTATTATAAAATGCACCTTTTGTGTCTGGTTATATTTTTGTCTTTAAGTATATTTTCTGTATTTATATAGTCATTCCAGTTCTCTTTTGCTTACTGTTTTCCTGGTATATCTTTGTCCATTGTTTTTCTTTTGACCTTTTAATGTCTTTGAATCTAAAATGATTTTTGTTGACTGCGTATTGTTGGATCATGTATTATTATTTTTGATATGTTTTTTTAATGTTTATTTATTTTTGAGAGAGAGAGATAGGAAGAGAGAAAGAGGGGAGAGAGAGAGAGATTGAGTTAGAGTGTGAACAGCGGAGTAGCAGAGAGAGAATCCCAATCAGGTTCTGTGCTGTCAGTGCAGAGCCTGACACACGGCTGGAACCCATGAACCATGAGATCATGACCTTAGCTGAAATCAAGAGTTAGACACTTAATACACTGAGCCACCCAGGTGCCCCGGATCATGTTTTATTTTAATCCACTTTAATTATCTCTATTTTTATTACTGTGATTAATCCATTGGAATTTAATGCAATTATTATATGGGTGGATTGATTTCTTCGTTTAGCTATTTGTTTCTGTCTCATTTATTTTTTGTTCTTTGTTCCTCTTATACAGTGTTAACTTGTATTAGAAATGTATTTTTTAGAGTACCATTTTAATTTCTGTGTTGAGTTTTTTAAAAATTTTAGAGCTTTTTAGTGGTTGCTCTGGATAATTATAATATGCATTTGAACTTACAAAAGTCTATTTCAGATTAATACTAATTTAATTCTGGTTTTAGAGGAAATTTTTCTACAATAAACTTCCTTCTCACCTTTCATAGAAATATTATCATATAAAATATATTATTATACAGTACAAGACCAACAATACAGTTTTATAGATACTGTTTTATGCTGATGTCTTTCAAATCAGTTAATAGAAGAAAAGAGTAAAAGTATAAAAATGGACCATACATCCCTGTTTCTTCATATGCATTATATAATTTTTTATTGTTGGAAACTGAACAATTTGAATCATATATTGTAGCAACTCTAGATTTTTATTTCCCCACGGGGAAAGTGATTTGTCTGGACTAATTATGTAGAATCTGTCTTACCATCATGTGTGGCCACTGAAGTCTCTGCACAGGTTTAAAAAAAAATATTTCAGTTTTAAACCTTGTTTCTCTGGGGTTGCACTTGGGTCAGCAATATATTTGTAGTCAACCAATAACTAGTCAGAGTTTTCCTTAAAAACAGTGAACCAGAAGGAAAAAGGCATTGAAATCCAAGAGGCACAGAGAACTCCCTTCAGACGTAACTTGAATCGATCTTCTGCACGACATAGCATAGTGAAACTGGCAAAATACAAGGATAAAAAGAAAATTCTGAAAGCAGCAAGGGGTAAACGTGCCCTCACATATAAAGGGAGACCTATAAGACTCGTGACTAATCTCTCTTTTGAAACTTGGCAGGCCAGAAAGAATTGGCACGAGATTTTCAGTGTGCTAGACAGAAAAAATATGCAGCCGAGAATCCTTTATCAAGTCTGTCATTTAGAATAGAAGGAGAGATAAAGGTCTTCCCAAACAAACAAAAACTGAAGGAATTTGTCACCACTAAACCAGCCCTACAAGAGATCCTAAGGGGGATCCCGTGAGACAAAGTACCAGAGACATCACTACAAGCATAAAACATACAGACATCACAATGACTCTAAACCCATATCTTTCTATAATAACACTGAATGTAAATGGATTAAATGCGCCAACCAAAAGACATAGGGTATCAGAATGGATAAAAAAAACAAGACCCATCTATTTTCTGTCTACAAGAGACTCATTTTAGACCTGAGGACACCTTTAGATTGAGAGTGAGGGGATGGAGAACTATTTATCATGCTACTGGAAGCCAAAAGAAAGCTGGAGTAGCCATACTTATATCAGACAAACTAGACTTTCAATTAAAGGCTGTGACAAGAGATGACTAAGGGCATTATATAATAGTTACAGGGTCTATCCATCAGGAAGAGCTAACAATTATAAATGTCTATGCGCCGAATACCAGAGCCCCCAAATATATAAAACAATTACTCATAAACATAAGCAACCTTATTGAGAAGAATGTGGTAATTGCAGGGGACGTTAACACCCCACTTACAGAAATGGATAGATCATCTAGACACACAGTCAATGAAGAAACAAGGGCCCTGAATGAGACATTGGATCAGATGGACTTGACAGATCTATTTAGAACTCTGCATCCCAAAGCAACAGAATATACTTTCTTCTCGAGTTCACATGGAACATTCTCCAAGATAGATCATATACTGGGTCACAAAACAGCCCTTCATAAGTTTACCAGATTTCAAATCATACCATGCATACTTTCAGACCACAATGCTATGAAGCTTGAAATCAACCACAGAAAAAAGTCTGGAAAACCTCCAAAAGCATGGAGGTTAAAGAACACCCTACTAACGAATGAGTGGGTCAACCAGGCAATTAGAGAAGAAATTAAAAAATATATGGAAACAACTAAAATGAAAATACAACAATCCAAACGCTTTGGGATGCAGCGAAGGCAGTCCTGAGACGAAAATACATTACAATACAGGCCTATCTCAAGAAACAAGAAAAATCCCAAATACAAAATCTAACAGCACACCTAAAGGAAATAGAAGCAGAACAGCAAAGGCAGCCTAAACCCAGAAGCAGAAGAAAAATAATAAAGATCAGAGCAGAAATAAACAATATAGAATCTAAAAAAACTGTAGAGCAGATCAACGAAACCAAGAGTTGTTTTTTTTGAAAAAATAAACACAATTGACAAACCTCTAGCCAGGCTTCTCAAAAAGAAAAGGGAGATGACCCAAATAGATAAAATCATGATGAAAATGGAATTATTACAACCAATCCCTCAGAGATACAAACAATTATCAGGGAATGCTATGAAAAATTATATGCCAACAAATTGGACAACCTGGAAGAAATGGACAAATTCCTGAACACCCACACTTTTCCAAAACTCAATCAGGAGGAAATAGAAAGCTTGAACAGACCCATCACCAGCGAAGAAATTGAATCGGTTATCAAAAATCTCCCAACAAATAAGAGTCCAGGACCAGATGGCTTCCCAGGGGAGTTCTACCAGACGTTTAAAGCAGAGATAATACCTATCCTTCTCAAGCTATTCCAAGAAATAGAAAGGGAAGGAAAACTTCCAGACTCATTCTATGAAGCCAGTATTACTTTGATTCCTAAACCAGACAGAGACCCAGTAAAAAAAGAGAACTACAGGCCAATATCCCTGATGAATA
>NW_024415563.1:0-815 GCF_014898765.1 Herpailurus yagouaroundi | reverse complement strand
TAAGCAGAGATAATACCTATCCTTCTCAAGCTATTCCAAGAAATAGAAAGGGAAGGAAAACTTCCAGACTCATTCTATGAAGCCAGTATTACTTTGATTCTTAAACCAGAGACCCAGTAAAAAAGAGAACTACAGGCCAATATCCTTGATGAATATGGATGCAAAAATTCTCAATAAGATACTAGCAAATCGAATTCAACGGCATATAAAAAGAATTATTCACCATGACCAAGTGGGATTCATTCCTGGGATGCAGAGCTGCTTCAACATTCACAAGTCAATCAACGTGATACATCACATTAACAAAAAAAAAAAAAAGAGAAGAACCATATGATCCTGTCAATCGATGCAGAAAAGGCCTTTGACAAAATCCAGCACCCTTTCTTAATAAAAACCCTTGAGAAAGTCGGGATAGAAGGAACATACTTAAAGATCATAAAAGCCATTTATGAAAGCCCACAGCTAACATCATCCTCAACGGGGAAAAACTGAGAGCTTTTTCCCTGAGATCAGGAACACGACAGGGATGCCCACTCTCACCGCTGTTGTTTAACATAGTGCTGGAAGTTCTAGCATCAGCAATCAGACAACAAAAGGAAATCAAAGGCATCAAAAATTGGCAAAGAGGAAGTCAAGCTTTCGCTTTTTGCAGATGACATGATATTATACATGGAAACTCCGATAGACTCCACCAAAAGTCTGCTAGAACAGATACATGAATTCAGCAAAGTTGCAGGATACAAAATCAATGTACAGAAATCAGTTGCATTCTTATACACTAACAATGAAGCAACAGAAAGACAAATAAAGAAACT
>NW_024415562.1:0-1106 GCF_014898765.1 Herpailurus yagouaroundi | reverse complement strand
CTCTACAGTTTTTTTAGATTCTATATTGTTTATTTCTGCTCTGATCTTTATTATTTCTCTTCTTCTGCTGGGTTTAGGCTGCCTTTGCTGTTCTGCTTCTATTTCCTTTAGGTGTGCTGTTAGATTTTGTATTTGGGATTTTTCTTGTTTCTTGAGATAGGCCTGGATTGCAATGTATTTTCCTCTCAGGACTGCCTTCGCTGCGTCCCAAAGCGTTTGGATTGTTGTATTTTCATTTTCGCTTGTTTCCATATATATTTTTTAATTTCTTCTCTAATTGCTTGGTTGACCCATTCATTCTTTAGTAGGGTGTTCTTTAACCTCCATGCTTTTGGAGGTTTTCCAGACTTTTTTCTGTGGTTGATTTCAAGCTTCATAGCATTGTGGTCTGAAAGTATGCATGGTATGATTTCAATTCTTGTAAACTTATGAAGGGCTGTTTTGTGACCCAGTATATGATCTATCTTGGAGAATGTTCCATGTGCACTCGAGAAGAAAGTATATTCTGCTGCTTTGGGATGCAGCGTTCTAAATATATCTGTCAAGTCCATCTGATCCTATGTCTCATTCAGGGCCCTTGTTTCTTTATTGACCGTGTGTCTAGATGATCTATCCATTTCTGTAAGTGGGGTGTTAAAGTCCCCTGCAATTACCACATTCTTCTCAATAAGGTTGCTTATGTTTGTGAGTAATTGTTTTATATATTTGGGGGCTCTGGTATTCGGCGCATAGAAATTTATAATTGTTAGCTCTTCCTGATGGATAGACCCTATAACTATTATATAATGTCCTTCTTCATCTCTTGTTACAGCCTTTAATTTAAAGTCTAGTTTGTCTGATAGAAGTATGGCTACTCCAGCTTTCTTTTGGCTTCCAGTAGCATGATAAATAGTTCTCCATCCCCTCACTCTCAATCTAAAGGTGTCCTCAGGTCTAAAATGAGTCTCTTGTAGACAGCAAATAGATGGGTCTTGTTTTTTTATCCATTCTGATACCCTATGTCTTTTGGTTGGCGCATTTAATCCATTTACATTCAGTGTTATTATAGAAAGATATGGGTTTAGAGTCATTGTGATGTCTGTATGTTTTATGCTTGTAGTGATGTC
>NW_024415561.1:975-1247 GCF_014898765.1 Herpailurus yagouaroundi | reverse complement strand
GAGGAGAGAATAGGTGAACTAGAAGATAAAGTTATGGAAAAAGAGGAAGCTGAGAAAAAGAGAGATAAAAAAATCCAGGAGTATGAGGGGAAAATTAGAGAACTAAGTGATACACTAAAAAGAAATAATATACGCATAATTGGTATCCCAGAGGAGGAAGAGAGAGGGAAAGGTGCTGAAGGGGTACTTGAAGAAATAATAGCTGAGAACTTCCCTGAAGTGGGGAAGGAAAAAGGCATTGAAATCCAAGAGGCACAGAGAACTCCCTTCAG
>NW_024415561.1:0-875 GCF_014898765.1 Herpailurus yagouaroundi | reverse complement strand
AAAAAATATGCAGCCGAGAATCCTTTATCCAGCAAGTCTGTCATTTAGAATAGAAGGAGAGATAAAGGTCTTCCCAAACAAACAAAAACTGAAGGAATTTGTCACCACTAAACCAGCCCTACAAGAGATCCTAAGGGGGACCCTGTGAGACAAAGTACCAGAGACATCACTACAAGCATAAAACATACAGACATCACAATGACTCTAAACCCATATCTTTCTATAATACCACTGAATGTAAATGGATTAAATGCACCAACCAAAAGACATAGGGTATCAGAATGGATAAAAAAACAAGACCCATCTATTTGCTGTCTACAAGAGACTCATTTTAGACCTGAGGACACCTTTAGATTGAGAGTGAGGGTATGGAGAACTATTTATCATGCGACTGGAAGCCAAAAGAAAGCTGGAGTAGCCATACTTATATCAGACAAACTAGACGTTAAATTAACGGCTGTAACAAGAGATGAAGAAGGACATTATATAATAGTGACAGGGTCTATCCATCAGGAAGAGTTAACAATTATAAATGTCTATGCGCCGAATACGGGAGCGCCCAAATATATAAAACAATTACTCATAAACACAAGCAACCTTATTGAGAAGAATGTGGTAATTGCAGGGGACTTTAACACCCCACTTACAGAAATGGATAGATCATCTAGACACACGGTCAATAAAGAAACAAGGGCCCTGAATGAGACATTGGATCAGATGGACTTGACAGATATATTTAGAGCTCTGCATCCCAAAGCAACAGAATATACTTTCATCTCGAGTGCACATGGAACATTCTCCAAGATAGATCATATACTGGGTCACAAAACAGCCCTTCATAAGTTTACAAGAATTGAAATCATACCATGCATACT
>NW_024415560.1:638-1533 GCF_014898765.1 Herpailurus yagouaroundi | reverse complement strand
TGAATTACTGGGACCTTATGAAGATAAAAAGCTTCTGCACAGCAAAGGAAACAACCAACAAAACGAAAAGGCAACCAACGGAATGGGAAAAGATCTTTGCAAATGACATATCGGACAAAGGGCTAGTCTCCAAAATCTATAAAGAGCTCACCAAACTCCACACCCGAAAAGCAAATAACCCAGTGAAGAAATGGGCAGAAAACATGAATAGACACTTCTCTAAAGAAGACATCCGGATGGCCAACAGGCACATGAAAAGATGCTCAGCGTCGCTCCTTATCAGGGAAATACAAATCAAAACCACACTCAGGTATCACCTCACGCCAGTCAGAGTGGCCAAAATGAACAAATCAGGAGACTATAGATGCTGGAGAGGATGTGGAGAAACGGGAACCCTCTTGCACTGTTGGTGGGAATGCAAATTGGTGCAGCCGCTCTGGAAAGCAGTGTGGAGGTTCCTCAGAAAATTAAAAATAGACCTACCCTATGACCCAGCAATAGCACTGCTAGGAATTTATCCAAGGGACACAGGAGTACTGATGCATAGGGGCACTTGTACCCCAATGTTCATAGCAGCACTCTCAACAATAGCCAAATTATGGAAAGAGCGTAAATGTCCATCCACTGATGAATGGATAAAGAAATTGTGGTTTATATACACTATGGAATACTACGTGGCAATGAGAAAAAATGAAATATGGCCTTTTGTAGCAACGTGGATGGAACTGGAGAGTGTGATGCTAAGTGAAATAAGCCATACAGAGAAAGACAGATACCATATGGTTTCACTCTTATGTGGATCCTGAGAAACTTAACAGGAACCCATGGGGGGAGGGGAAGGAAAAAAAAAAAGAGGTTAGAGTGGGAGAGAGCCAAAGCATATGAGACTGTTGAG
>NW_024415560.1:0-538 GCF_014898765.1 Herpailurus yagouaroundi | reverse complement strand
CGGGGGGTGGGAGGGAGGAGAGGGTGGGTGATGGGTATTGAGGAGGGCACCTTTTGGGATGAGCACTGCGTGTTGTATGGAAACCAATTTGACAATAAATTCCACATGTAAATAAAAAAAAAATCAGAACAAATAAAAAAAAAAAGGAAAAAACAGAGAGAGCATGTGTGATATACTTTTTCTTCCTCTAGATGATGAGCTGATGGGTGACTTTCTCTTTAAATTTTTTTTTTTATTTTTAACAGTCTACAGTATTAATTTAATGACTGCAAAAAATGATTATTTTAAGTAATAAAATGACATCACTTTCTAGAAATGTTGATCATCTCTCCATTCTAATGTTCATAGCATGCGATCTCAACTTGAAACTTTCAGAAACTGCTACAAGGCAACTTCTACCACTTTTTCCTGATAGCTAAAGACATAGGTCTTACCTTCCCTCAATACGATAATGTGTCTGCCATATATTTTATCACGGACACAAAGACATTCACACAGATTCCTGCTCTTTGTGGAGCTACTCATTCTCTTTTCTCAT
>NW_024415559.1:1388-2207 GCF_014898765.1 Herpailurus yagouaroundi | reverse complement strand
ATGGGTCTGTTCAAGCTTTCTATTTCCTCCTGATTGAGTTTTGGAAGAGTGTGGGTGTTCAGGAATTTGTCCATTTCTTCCAGGTTGTCCAATTTGTTGGCATATAATTTTTCATAGTATTCCCTGATAATTGTTTGTATCTCTGAGGGATTGGTTGTAATAATTCCATTTTCATTCATGATTTTATCTATTTGGGTCATCTCCCTTTTCTTTTTGAGAAGCCTGGCTAGAGGTTTGTCAATTTTGTTTATTTTTTCAAAAAACCAACTCTTGGTTTCGTTGATCTGCTCTACAGTTTTTTTAGATTCTATATTGTTTATTTCTGCTCTGATCTTTATTATTTCTCTTCTTCTGCTGGGTTTAGGCTGCCTTTGCTGTTCTGCTTCTATTTCCTTTAGGTGTGCTGTTAGATTTTGTATTTGGGATTTTTCTTGTTTCTTGAGATAGGCCTGGATTGCAATGTATTTTCCTCTCAGGACTGCCTTCGCTGCGTCCCAAAGCGTTTGGATTGTTGTATTTTCATTTTCGTTTGTTTCCATATATTTTTTAATTTCTTCTCGAATTGCCTGGTTGACCCACTCATTCGTTAGTAGGGTGTTCTTTAACCTCCATGCTTTTGGAGGTTTTCCAGACTTTTTTCTGTGGTTGATTTCAAGCTTCATAGCATTGTGGTCTGAAAGTATGCATGGTATGATTTCAATTCTTGTAAACTTATGAAGGGCTGTTTTGTGACCCAGTATATGATCTATCTTGGAGAATGTTCCATGTGCACTCGAGAAGAAAGTATATTCTGTTGCTTTGGGATGCAGAGTTCTAAAT
>NW_024415559.1:0-1288 GCF_014898765.1 Herpailurus yagouaroundi | reverse complement strand
TCCAATGTCTCATTCAGGGCCCTTGTTTCTTTATTGACCGTGTGTCTAGATGATCTATCCATTTCTGTAAGTGGGGTGTTAAAGTCCCCTGCAATTACCACATTCTTATCAATAAGGTTGCTTATGTTTATGAGTAATTGTTTTATATATTTGGGCGCTCCGGTATTCGGCGCATAGACATTTATAATTGTTAGCTCTTCCTGATGGATAGACCCTGTCACTATTATATAATGTCCTTCTTCATCTCTTGTTACAGCCTTTAATTTAAAGTCTAGTTTGTCTGATATAAGTATGGCTACTCCAGCTTTCTTTTGGCTTCCAGTAGCATGATAAATAGTTCTCCATCCCCTCACTCTCAATCTAAAGGTGTCCTCAGGTCTAAAATGAGTCTCTTGTAGACAGCAAATAGATGGGTCTTGTTTTTTTATCCATTCTGATACCCTATGTCTTTTGGTTGGCGCATTTAATCCATTTACATTCAGTGTTATTATAGAAAGATATGGGTTTAGAGTCATTGTGATGTCTGTATGTTTTATGCTTGTAGTGATGTCTCTGGTACTTTGTCTCACAGGGTCCCCCTTAGGATCTCTTGTAGGGCTGGTTTAGTGGTGACAAATTCCTTCAGTTTTTGTTTGTTTGGGAAGACCTTTATCTCTCCTTCTATTCTAAATGACAGACTTGCTGGATAAAGGATTCTCGGCTGCATATTTTTTCTGTCTAGCACACTGAAAATCTCGTGCCAATTCTTTCTGGCCTGCCAAGTTTCAAAAGAGAGATCAGTCACGAGTCTTATAGGTCTCCCTTTATATGTGAGGGCACGTTTACCCCTTGCTGCTTTCAGAATTTTCTCTTTATCCTTGTATTTTGCCAGTTTCACTATGATATGTCGTGCAGAAGATCGATTCAAGTACCCCTTCAGCACCTTTCCCTCTCTCTTCCTCCTCTGGGATACCAATGATGCGTATATTATTTCTTTTTAGTGTATCACTTAGTTCTCTAATTTTCCCCTCATACTCCTGGATTTTTTTATCTCTCTTTTTCTCAGCTTCCTCTTTTTCCATAACTTTATCTTCTAGTTCACCTATTCTCTCCTCTGCCTCTTCAATCCGAGCCGTGGTGGTTTCCATTTTGTTATGCATTTCGTTTAAAGCGTTTTTCAGCTCCTCGTGACTGTTCCTTAGTCCCTTGATCTCTGTAGCAAGAGATTCTCTGCTGTCAGCTATACTGTTTTCAAGCCCAGTGATTAATTTTATGACTATTATTCTAAATTCACTTTCTGTTATATTAT
>NW_024415558.1:840-1706 GCF_014898765.1 Herpailurus yagouaroundi | reverse complement strand
ATCCATTTTGAGTTTATTTTTGTGAATGGTGTGAGAAAGTGGTCTAGTTTCAACCTTCTGCATGTTGCTGTCCAGTTCTCCCAGCACCATTTGTTAAAGAGACTGTCTTTTTTCCATTGGATGTTCTTTCCTGCTTTGTCAAAGATGAGTTGGCCATACGTTTGTGGGTCTAGTTCTGGGGTTTCTATTCTATTCCATTGGTCTATGTGTCTGTTTTTGTGCCAATACCATGCTGTCTTGATGATGACAGCTTTGTAGTAGAGGCTAAAGTCTGGGATTGTGATGCCTCCTGCTTTGGTCTTCTTCTTCAAAATTACTTTGGCTATTCGGGGCCTTTTGTGGTTCCATATGAATTTTAGGATTGCTTGTTCTAGTTTCGAGAAGAATGCTGGTGCAATTTTGATTGGGATTGCATTGAATGTGTAGATAGCTTTGGGTAGTATTGACATTTTGACAATATTTATTCTTCCAATCCATGAGCAGGGAATGTCTTTCCATTTCTTTAAATCTTCTTCAATTACCTTCATAAGCTTTCTATAGTTTTCAGCATACAGATCCTTTACATCTTTGGTTAGATTTATTCCTAGGTATTTTATGCTTCTTGGTGCAATTGTGAATGGGATCAGTTTCCTTATTTGTCTTTCTGTTGCTTCATTGTTAGTGTATAAGAATGCAACTGATTTCTGTACATTGATTTTGTATCCTGCAACTTTGCTGAATTCATGTATCAGTTCTAGCAGACTTTTGGTGGAGTCTATCGGATTTTCCATGTATAATATCATGTCATCTGCAAAAAGCGAAAGCTTGACTTCATCTTTGCCAATTTGGATGCCTTTGATTTCGTTTTGTTGTCTGATTGCTGATGC
>NW_024415558.1:0-740 GCF_014898765.1 Herpailurus yagouaroundi | reverse complement strand
CCTGTTGTTGTCTGATTGCTGATGCTAGAACTTCCAGCACTATGTTAAACAACAGCGGTGAGAGTGGGCATCCCTGTCGTGTTCCTGATCTCAGGGAAAAAGCTCTCAGTTTTTCCCCGTTGAGGATGATGTTAGCTGTGGGCTTTTCATAAATGGCTTTTATGATCTTTAAGTATGTTCCTTCTATCCCGACTTTCTCAAGGGTTTTTATTAAGAAAGGGTGCTGGATTTTGTCAAAGGCCTTTTCTGCATCGATTGACAGGATCATATGGTTTTTCTCTTTTTTTTTGTTAATGTGATGTATCACGTTGATTGATTTGCGAATGTTGAACCAGCCCTGCATCCCAGGAATGAATCCCACTTGATCATGGTGAATAATTCTTTTTATATGCCGTTGAATTCGATTTGCTAGTATCTTATTGAGAATTTTTGCATCCATATTCATCAGGGATATTGGCCTGTAGTTCTCTTTTTTTTACTGGGTCTCTGTCTGGTTTAGGAATCAAAGTAATACTGGCTTCATAGAATGAGTCTGGAAGTTTTCCTTCCCTTTCTATTTCTTGGAATAGCTTGAGAAGGATAGGTATTATCTCTGCTTTAAACGTCTGGTAGAACTCCCCTGGGAAGCCATCTGGTCCTGGACTCTTATTTGTTGGGAGATTTTTGATAACCGATTCAATTTCTTCGCTGGTGATGGGTCTGTTCAAGCTTTCTATTTCCTCCTGATTGAGTTTTGGAAG
>NW_024415557.1:654-2262 GCF_014898765.1 Herpailurus yagouaroundi | reverse complement strand
AATGTTGAACCAGCCCTGCATCCCAAGAATGAATCCCACTTGATCATGGTGAATAATTCTTTTTATATGCTTTTTATTTATATGTTGAATTCGATTTGCTAGTATCTTATTGAGAATTTTGGCATCCATATTCATCAGGGATATTGGCCTGTAGTTCTCTTTTTTTACTGGGTCTCTGGTTTAGGAATCAAAGTAATACTGGCTTCATAGAATGAGTCTGGAAGTTTTCCTTCCCTTTCTATTTCTTGGAATAGCTTGAGAAGGATAGGTATTATCTCTGCTTTAAACGTCTGGTAGAACTCCCCTGGGAAGCCATCTGGTCCTGGACTCTTATTTGTTGGGAGATTTTTGATAACCGATTCAATTTCTTCGCTGGTGATGGGTCTGTTCAAGCTTTCTATTTCCTCCTGATTGAGTTTTGGAAGAGTGTGGGTGTTCAGGAATTTGTCCATTTCTTCCACGTTGTCCAATTTGTTGGCATATAATTTTTCATAGTGTTCCCTGATAATTGTTTGTATCTCTGAGGGATTGGTTGTAATAATTCCATTTTCATTCATGATTTTATCTATTTGGGTCATCTCCCTTTTCTTTTTGAGAAGCCTGGCTAGAGGTTTGTCAATTTTGTTTATTTTTTCAAAAAACCAACTCTTGGTTTCGTTGATCTGCTCTACAGTTTTTTTAGATTCTATATTGTTTATTTCTGCTCTGATCTTTATTATTTCTCTTCTTCTGCTGGGTTTAGGCTGCCTTTGCTGTTCTGCTTCTATTTCCTTTAGGTGTGCTGTTAGATTTTGTATTTGGGCTTTTTCTTGTTTCTTGAGATAGGCCTGGATTGCAATGTATTTTCCTCTCAGGACTGCCTTCGCTGCGTCCCAAAGCGTTTGGATTGTTGTATTTTCATTTTCGTTTGTTTCCATATACTTTTTAATTTCTTCTCGAATTGCCTGGTTGACCCACTCATTCGTTAGTAGGGTGTTCTTTAACCTCCATGCTTTTGGAGGTTTTCCAGACTTTTTTCCGTGGTTGATTTCAAGCTTCATAGCATTGTGGTCTGAAAGTATGCATGGTATGATTTCAATTCTTGTAAACTTATGAAGGGCTGTTTTGTGACCCAGTATATGATCTATCTTGGAGAATGTTCCATGTGCACTCGAGAAGAAAGTATATTCTATTGCTTTGGGATGCAGAGTTCTAAATATATCTGTCAAGTCCATCTGTTCCAATGTCTCATTCAGGGCCCTTGTTTCTTTATTGACCGTGTGTCTAGATGATCTATCCATTTCTGTAATTGGGGTGTTAAAGTCCCCTGCAATTACCACATTCTTGTCAATAAGGTTGCTTGTGTTTATGAGTAATTGTTTTATATATTTGGGCGCTCCGGTATTCGGCGCATAGACATTTATAATTGTTAGCTCTTCCTGATGGATAGACCCTGTCACTATTATATAATGTCCTTCTTCATCTCTTGTTACAGCCTTTAATTTAAAGTCTAGTTTGTCTGATATAAGTATGGCTACTCCAGCTTTCTTTTGGCTTCCAGTAGCATGATAAATAGTTCTCCATCCCCTCACTCTCAATCTAAAGGTGTCCTCAGGTCTAAAATGAGTG
>NW_024415557.1:0-554 GCF_014898765.1 Herpailurus yagouaroundi | reverse complement strand
TAGTTCTCCATCCCCTCACTCTCAATCTAAAGGTGTCCTCCGGTCTAAAATGAGTCTCTTGTAGACAGCAAATAGATGGGTCTTGGTTTTTTATCCATTCTGATACCCTCTGTCTTTTGGTTGGCGCATTTAATCCATTTACATTCAGTGTTATTATAGAAAGATATGGGTTTAGAGTCATTGTGATGTCTGTATGTTTTATGCTTGTAGTGATGTCTCTGGTACTTTGTCTCACAGGGTCCCCCTTAGGATCTCTTGTAGGGCTGGTTTAGTGGTGACAAATTCCTTCAGTTTTTGTTTGTTTGGGAAGACCTTTATCTCTCCTTCTATTCTAAATGACAGACTTGCTGGATAAAGGATTCTCGGCTGCATATTTTTTCTGTCTAGCAAACTGAAAATCTCGTGCCAACTCTTTCTGGCCTGCCAAGTTTCAAAAGAGAGATCAGTCACGAGTCTTCTAGGTCTCCCTTTATATGTGAGGGCACGTTTACCCCTTGCTGCTTTCACAATTTTCTCTTTATCCTTGTATTTTGCCAGTTTCACTATGATATGTC
>NW_024415556.1:0-6785 GCF_014898765.1 Herpailurus yagouaroundi | reverse complement strand
TTTTTTTTTTCCTTCCCCTCCCCCATGGGTTCCTGTTAAGTTTCTCAGGATCCACATAAGAGTGAAACCATATGGTATCTGTCTTTCTCTGTATCGCTTATTTCACTTAGCATCACATCAGTCCCTGGCTGAAGTCAGACGCTTAACCGACTGCGCCACCCAGGCGCCCCGACAATAAATTATTTTTAAAAATGAGTTTAAAAAACTCAAAATGGATTAAAGACCTAAATATGAGACCTGAAACCATAAAAGTCCTAGAAGGAGCACAGGCAGAATTTCTCTGACATTGGCCCTAGTAACATTTTTCTATATATGTCTCCTGAGGCAAAGTAAACAAGAGCAAAAATAAACTATTGGTACTACATCAAAATAAAATGCTTCTGCAGAGCAAAGGAAACAATCAACAAAACTAAAAGACAACCTACAGAATGGGAGAAGATATTTGCAAATGATATATCCTATAAAGTGTTAGTATCCAAAATATAAAGAACTTATACAACTCAACATCTAAAAAACAAATAACTAGGGGCGCCTGGGTGGCGCAGTCGGTTAAGCGTCCGACTTCAGCCAGGTCACGATCTCGCGGTCCGTGAGTTCGAGCCCCGCGTCGGGCTCTGGGCTGATGGCTCAGAGCCTGGAGCCTGTTTCCGATTCTGTATCTCCCTCTCTCTCTGCCCCTCCCCCGTTCATGCTCTGTCTCTCTCTGTCCCAAAAATAAATAAACGTTGAAAAAAAAATTTAAAAAAAAAAATAAAAAAATAAAAAACAAATAACTCAATTAAAAAATAGGCAGAAGTCATGAACAGACATTTCTCCAAAGACAAACAGATGAGTAACAGGTAAATGAAATGATGCTCAACATCAGCTATCACCAAGGCAATGCCAATCCAAACTACAATGTGATATTACCTTACATCCATCTGAATGGCTAAAATTAAAAATAAAAAGAAAACAACACGTGTTTCTGAGGATGTGGAGAAAAAGAAACCCTCTTGCACTGTTAATGGGAATGCAAACTGGTGCAGCCACTCTGGAAATCAGTGTGGAGGTTCCTCAAAAAGTTAAAAATAGAACTACCCTGTGATCCAGTAATTGTATTCTTGTATATTTACCTAAATAATACAAGAATCCTAATTCAAAGGATACGTGTACCCCTATGTTTATTGCAGCATTATTTACAATAGACAAATTATGGAAGCAGTCCAAGTGTCCATCAATAGATGAAAAATAGATAAAGAAGGTGATGGAATATTACTCAGCCATAAAAAGAATGATATCTTGCCATTTGCAATGACATGGATGGAGATAGAGAATTAAATAAGTCCATTAGAGAAAGACAAACACTATATGATTTCACTCATAAGTGAGAATTAAATATAACAAGCAAAAGAAAAAAGAGAGGGAAGCAAACCAAGAAATAACCTCTTAACTATAGAGAACAAACTGTTAGTTACCATGGGGAAGGTGAGTGGTGAAATGGGTGAAATAGGTGATGGGGATTAAGGAGTGCACTTGTTATGATCAGCACCAAGTGTTGTATGGAAATGTTGAATCACTATATTGTACACCTAAACTACTAATACACTTTATATTAACTATGCTGGAATTAAAAAAATAAAAAGGTCACTAATACTAATACTCACTAATAATAATACTAATAATCAGTAAACTTACCTCACAGTATAGCGGGGGGAAAATCTCTCAGTTTGAATCCTGGCTCCAGCACTGGCTGTGTGATTTTGAGCAAGTTATTACAGAAACCTCATAGATTCACACGGATCAATGGGGATAGATGTGGTACTGAGGGCAGGAAAGGAGGGGACTGGGGAATTTTTTCAGTTTTTCTGTTAATTCCAACGGCTTACACATGTTGAGATCAGTTTCTATTAATTGCTGTTTTTTACAATTTTTGTTCACTCTTTCCTGCTTCTTGGTATGAAATTTTTGTACATAGCACTGTGAATAATACATTGCTTAAAATTTGGACTTGGTCATATTCTATAAAGGTTTTTCAGTTTTGTTCTGGCAGCTAAGTTACTATTGGATCCTTTGGGTCTGTCAGACTTTGTTTCATTCTCTATGTGGGTTGGTGTCAGTTTTGAACTTAGTTCTAATATGGAGTATTTTATCCTTAATGCCTGGCCTATCAGTCATCTTAACTGAATACCCACAAATGTTCAGCAATGTCTCTGTATTCTACCCAATAGCACCTGTTCCATCATAGGCTTCATGGAGCCTTGCTCTCAGCTTAGGACAAGAAGTGTTTCCCCCCTCTCCAGATAAGGCCGGCAAATTTGAAGTGCTTCAGCTGCTGCAAACCTCAATCTCCTCAACTCACCAAAGCATCTGTGTACATTTAGGTTTCAACTCCTTGTGCCACCATCTGGAACTGGGCAGCATGCTATTGAAAACAGTGTCTCATCCCATAGATTTCCTTCTTTCAAGGATTGCAGTTCTGCACCTTTTGCTGTCCAGTGCCTCCAAACATTCTCGTAATTAATTTTGTACAGTTTTATAGTTATTTATACTGTAAGTGTGTATCAGGGCCAGTTGGATGAGCTAGTATAAATAGTTTTCCAAATATAAGTCACCATTCTATTGAAAGGCAAGAACTGAATGTGCAAATGGACTTGAGAAATGTTTATGTTGCTTTTTGAAGAAGACAGATTTTGGGGCGCCTGGGTGGTGCAGTCGGTTAAGCGTCCGACTTCAGCCAGGTCACAATCTCGCACTCCGTGAGTTCGAGCCCCGCGTCAGGCTCTGGGCTGATGGCTCGGAGCCTGGAGCCTGTTTCCGATTCTGTGTCTCCCTCTCTCTCTGCCCCTCCCCTGTTCATGCTCTGTCTCTCTCTGTCCCAAAAATAATAAACGTTAAAAAAAATTTTTGAAGAAGACAGATTTAGAAACTATATGAGATCTAAAAATTCTGTTCCATTCTCTCCCATAAAAAGGTTATTTAATCTCTGATGTAGGGGAAGCAATCTTTGAGTCTATAGAGTGTGATTGTGCTAAGGAAGGGGCTATGATGAGGCTTTGTTGGCTCATAGTCAACCCTCTAATGTGAGGAAGGGCAAGAGTATCTATCTTTTCTGCTTCCCTTGAGGCAGTGAATGGTTGGCTGACGAACTGCTTTTGTAGTGCAAGTACAGAGGAGTACAAAAAAAAAAAATGAAAGGAAAAGTCAGTTAATATTGCAAAGAATTGCCCTGCTTAAGTTGTGAGGTTCCCTGTGTACCTTGCATGGCCCATAAACTGGAACTAAGCATGTAACCTTATCCCTGACCACGGATGGCTTAGTAAGTACTGATCATGAAAAATTAAACACCTCAAAAGACTTACTGGACATTAATATCAATCTGGATGCATCAAAGGCCACTGACTTTGGCAATGGCAAAGACAGGCTGCTCTTCCAGAATGAGATGGGTTGCAGTTTAAGAAGGCTTGTAGAACTCTCAGCCATGAACTGATCACCAACCTGGGTCAGGTTGTCCACCTGCAGCCCACATGAACATTACAGAATTGTTATAGCCTCCTTTGGTTTATTTGGGGGGTGGTTAATTATTCATGATGACCTCAGAAACTAAATTCAGTATCAGTCAATATTCTCTTCTGGAAATAGTACAAAAAGAAAACTAAAGCAGCAGTATCATTTGGGGAATGCTATAAAATAATGTTCTAAGAGATAAGAAAGTATCTTAGATTATCCAGGAGGCAGTGGGCATAGAGAGGGAAAGGAATGAGAAAGTGGACTCTTCTCTTTCTCATTACACACATTGTTCTACAAGGAACTGCCATCTTCTGCCTAACCCCTTGACATAATCTTTATACCCCAACACCTTTGGCAAAGGATTGAGTAGCCCCAAAGAAAATGTGAAAAATTTGAAACACAGCATCAACCCCACAGAACCAGGGAAATTCTCATTAGAAGAACATGAGCAAACTGAAGAGACATTCTGTTTGGAAAGTTCATGATAAGTTCCTCCATGATTGGAGTGTATCCAGTTTTCTCAAGGCAGAATGTTTAGATGTCACAGACATAATATTTCTGAAAACATAGAAGAAAGGAAATGTCTAGTGCTCAACCTTTAACCCTACCCATAGCCACACCACTGAATCAAAGGGCTTTGTTTTCTTTCTGACTCAAGGACAGAACCACTTTTCTTCACAGGTTCCAGGATGAACAATCAGAGAATACTGACAAATTAGGACAAGGCAACCATCAAACTGTAATGGCTGCAAGGAAGACAGACCAAGTCACCAAAAATAAGACACAGTCCAGTACCTTCTGAGTAGAATACATTAGTGACTTGGGAAAGAACAGGGAATCCTTTGATGCTGTGGATGCCAGGTAAGGAGCCATGGTAAATCACAGGGGAATATTGTGAGAGATGGGCCTGTTAAAGTAGGTTGATACAAACATAAAAAGTCTTTAAATGTCACATGCCTAAGGGTTTTAATTGTATCCTGAAGGTGATGGTTGAAATAATTTCAACAGAGGTGTGTTTTCATAAAATTCTTTTTCTTTAATTTTTAAGTTTATTTATTTATTTTGAGAGAGAGAGAGAGAGAGTAAGCATGAGTGGGGTAGGGAAAGAGAGAGATGGAGAGAGAATTACAAGCAGACTCCATGCTGTCAGCACAGAGCCTGATGCAGGGCTCAAACTCATGAACTATGAGATCATCATCTGAGCCAAGATCAAGAGTTAGACGCTTAACCAACTGAGCCACCCAGGCACCCCTATAAAATTCTTAATAACAATACTGTAGGGAACAGAAAAAAGTGGTGGATTCCTCCTCTCACATGTAAAGAATGACATAGAGTTCTGCATTTATTATTACTTAAATGTTTCTCTTGGAAATATTTTGAATATTTCAGGATGAGGTATCCTTGCCCCTTTCTGGGACACTGGGATGCTATCTAATCCTTTCTCTTGGCAAAATACTCATACTGGTATTTTTATTTATTTTTTATTTTTTTATTTTTTTATTTTATTTTTTTATATATGAAATTTATTGGCAAATTGGTTTCCATACAACACCCAGTGCTCATCCCAAAAGGTGCCCTCCTCAATACCCATCACCCACCCTCTCCTCCCTCACATCCCCCATCAACCCTCAGTTTGCTCTCAGTTCTCAACAGTCTCTTATGCTTTGGCTCTCCCCCACTCTAACCTCTTTTTTTTTTCCCTCCCCTCCCCCATGGGTTCCTGTTAAGTTTCTCAGGATCCACATAAGAGTGAAACCATATGGTATCTGTCTTTCTCTGTATGGCTTATTTCACTTAGCATCACACTCTCCAGTTCCATCCACGTTGCTACAAAAGGCCATATTTCATTTTTTCTCATTGCCACGTAGTATTCCATAGTGTATATAAACCACAATTTCTTTATCCATTCATCAGTTGATGGACATTTCGGCTCTTTCCATAATTTGGCTATTGTTGAGAGTGCTGCTATGAACATTGGGGTACAAGTGCCCCTATGCATCAGTACTCCTGTGTCCCTTGGATAAATTCCTAGCAGTGCTATTGCTGGGTCATAGGGTAGGTCTATTTTTAATTTTCTGAGGAACCTCCACACTGCTTTCCAGAGCGGCTGCACCAATTTGCATTCCCACCAACAGTGCAAGAGGGTTCCCGTTTCTCCACATCCTCTCCAGCATCTATAGTCTCCTGATTTGTTCATTTTGGCCACTCTGACTGGCGTGAGGTGATATCTGAGTGTGGTTTTGATTTGTATTTCCCTGATAAGGAGCGACGCTGAACATCTTTTCATGTGCCTGTTGGCCATCCGGATGTCTTCTTTAGAGAAGTGTCTATTCATGTTTTCTGCCCATTTCTTCACTGGGTTATTTGCTTTTCGGGTGTGGAGTTTGGTGAGCTCTTTATAGATTTTGGAGACTAGCCCTTTGTCCGATATGTCATTTGCAAATATCTTTTCCCATTCCGTTGGTTGCCTTTTAGTTTTGTTGGTTGTTTCCTTTGCTGTGCAGAAGCTTTTTATCTTCATAAGGTCCCAGTAATTCACTTTTGCTTTTAATTCCCTTGCTTTTGGGGATGTGTCGAGTAAGAGATTGCTACGGCTGAGGTCAGAGAGGTCTTTTCCTGCTTTCTCCTCTAAGGTTTTGATGGTTTCCTGTCTCACATTCAGGTCCTTGATCCATTTTGAGTTTATTTTTGTGAATGGTGTGAGAAAGTGGTCTAGTTTCAACCTTCTGCATGTTGCTGTCCAGTTCTCCCAGCACCATTTGTTAAAGAGACTGTCTTTTTTCCATTGGATGTTCTTTCCTGCTTTGTCAAAGATGAGTTGGCCATACGTTTGTGGGTCTAGTTCTGGGGTTTCTATTCTATTCCATTGGTCTATGTGTCTGTTTTTGTGCCAATACCATGCTGTCTTGATGATGACAGCTTTGTAGTAGAGGCTAAAGTCTGGGATTGTGATGCCTCCTGCTTTGGTCTTCTTCTTCAAAATTACTTTGGCTATTCGGGGCCTTTTGTGGTTCCATATGAATTTTAGGATTGCTTGTTCTAGTTTCGAGAAGAATGCTGGTGCAATTTTGATTGGGATTGCATTGAATGTGTAGATAGCTTTGGGTAGTATTGACATTTTGACAATATTTATTCTTCCAATCCATGAGCAGGGAATGTCTTTCCATTTCTTTAAATCTTCTTCAATTACCTTCATAAGCTTTCTATAGTTTTCAGCATACAGATCCTTTACATCTTTGGTTAGATTTATTCCTAGGTATTTTATGCTTCTTGGTGCAATTGTGAATGGGATCAGTTTC
>NW_024415555.1:569-1318 GCF_014898765.1 Herpailurus yagouaroundi | reverse complement strand
TTAACGGAGCTTGTTTACAAATTGGTGTTAGCAATAGCATCCAGAGGCTGATGTTGGTTTGCATCTTGTTTGTGGATCTATGGCCACAGGTGTTATCCATGTGAGATGTTTTCTCTACCTCTGGATGCTATTGCTAACACCAATTTGTAAACAAGCTCCGTTAATGTGTTTCAAGTCAAGCTCTTGTAAACATTGGGCATTCTAACACTCGGGAGGATCAGAACAAACCCAAATGTGTTTAACATTCACGTGAACGGGGTGTGTGTGTGTGTGTGTGTGTGTGTGTGTGTATGTGTGTGTGTGAAATTCTCTACATTCAGAGTTTTATGTTACTCCATAAGAAAGTTGCCTCACGGGAAGGGACACAATTGATGGCCCAGAGAGAGGAGAGATAAAAATTGAACACACCTGCCCTCCCCGCTACACCCACACCCACACCCACACACCCTTTCCCAATAGTCAGAAGAATGAGGAAGAGGAGGAAGGCAGACAGATGCTAGTGATCCTAAACCCGCCCCTCCTCCTCCCAGAGCACAAGCGCCAAGATGGGTGCCCACCCCACGGCCTGCTCCTCCTTCACCTCTTCCACAGGGGGCTGAAAAGCAACCAGAGACAAAGCCACTTTTGCAGGACGGAAAGACAAGACAGGAGACAGAGATGGAAGAAGAAGTAGGAGGTGGACGCGGACGCGGAGTTGGAGGCGCAAAAGAAAAAGATAAAAGACACACAAAAAGGTGAGTCCAAAACTT
>NW_024415555.1:0-469 GCF_014898765.1 Herpailurus yagouaroundi | reverse complement strand
TTTACAACAGGTATCAAAAACAAAATCAAAAAAACTTTACAAACACTGTATGCGAGAGACAAAATCGACCATCGTTTGAAGTACTTTTTGCTGACAAACTGCAATGGGTACCCGTTAAGTCATCAATTGAAGTCACATGAAAGCTGATTAGGCCCCTGCCTCGGGCCTGAACCCTAGAGTGCGTGTCTTAGTGGAACAAGGAAGGGCGTAAGTGTTTGTAAAGTTTTTTTTGATTTTGTTTTTGATACCTGTTGTAAAACGAGGCAGAAAACGGGTTATGTTGTTTGTAAAGGTCACAGAGATGTATATTTTGAGGACCACAGTTACAGGGTCAGTATTGGGACGGAAGCAAGGCCATGACCGGAGCTGCCCACCCCAAAGCCTTGTCATGCAGAGAGCACCAAATTCAAGCCATTTTACAACCACCACCACAAAGAATAAAACCTAACTATCGGCATTGTATTTGATA
>NW_024415554.1:0-1222 GCF_014898765.1 Herpailurus yagouaroundi | reverse complement strand
TAAATGCGCCAACCAAAAGACATAGGGTATCAGAATGGATAAAAAAACAAGACCCGTCTATTTGCTGTCTACAAGAGACTCATTTTAGACCTGAGGACACCTTTAGATTGAGAGTGAGGGGATGGAGAACTCTTTATCATGCTACTGGAAGCCAAAAGAAAGCTGGAGTAGCCATACTTATATCAGACAAACTAGACTTTAAATTAAAGGCTGTAACAAGAGATGAAGAAGGACATTATATAATAGTGACAGGGTCTATCCATCAGGAAGAGCTAACAATGATAAATGTCTATGCGCCGAATACTGGAGCACCCAAATATATAAAACAATTACTCATAAACATAAGCAACCTTATCGATAAGAATGTGGTAATTGCAGGGGACTTTAACACCCCACTTACAGAAATGGATAGATCATCTAGACACACGGTCAATAAAGAAACAAGGGCCCTGAATGAGACATTGGATCAGATGGACTTGACAGATATATTTAGAACTCTGCATCCCAAAGCAACAGAATAGACTTTCTTCTCGAGTGCACATGGAACATTCTCCAAGAGAGATCATATACTGGGTCACAAAACAGCCCTTCATAAGTTTACAAGAATTGAAATCATACCATGCATACTTTCAGACCACAATGCTATGAAGCTGGAAATCAACCACAGAAAAAAGTCTGGAAAACCTCCCAAAGCATGGAGGTTAAAGAACACCCTACTAACGAATGAGTGGGTCAACCAGGCAATTAAAAAATATATGGAAACAAACGAAAATGAAAATACAACAATCCAAACGCTTTGGGACGTAGCGAAGGCAGTCCTGAGAGGAAAATACATTGCAATCCAGGCCTATCTCAAGAAACAAGAAAAATCCCAAATACAAAATCTAACAGCACACCTAAAGGAAATAGAAGCAGAACAGCAAAGGCAGCCTAAACCCAGCAGAAGAAGAGAAATAATAAAGATCAGAGCAGAAATAAGCAATATAGAATCTAAAAAAACTGTAGAGCAGATCAACGAAACCAAGAGTTGGTTTTTTGAAAAAATAAACAAAATGGACAAACCTCTAGCCAGGCTTCTCAAAAAGAAACGGGAGATGACCCAAATAGATAAAATCATGAATGAAAATGGAATTATTACAACCAATCCCTCAGAGATACAAACAATTATCAGGGAATACTATGAAAAATTATATGCCAACAAATTGGACAACCTGGAAGAAAT
>NW_024415553.1:0-5503 GCF_014898765.1 Herpailurus yagouaroundi | reverse complement strand
CTGACTGAAATTAAACACCTTTCCATATGTTTATGAGCCACTGGAGTATCTGTTTTGTGAAGAGCCAAGCCTAGTCAAGCCTTCTGCTCATTTTTCTATTGGAATGTCTTAATTTTGATTTGTAGTAGTTCCTTATATACTCAAATACAAGTCTTGTCAAACATCTCTCTCGCTCTCTAACCTGCCTTTTTTCTCTCCTTAATGAGGTCTTCTGAACAACAGATCTTCATTTGAATAAAGTACAACTTACCAATCTTTTCCTTTATGCTTAGTGCTTTTGGATCCTTATCAAAAATCATTGTCTGTCTACCCAAAGGCCAAGACGAATATTTGCCTCTACTTTCTTCAAGGTACATTATGGTTTTACATTTCATATTTAGGTCTACCTTCCACCTGGAATTGTATATAAGGCAAATGGTATGAGGTAGAGATCAAGATTCATTGCTTTCAATATTGACACACTACCATTTATTGAATAAGCTATCATTTTTTTATTCCAGGTGGCCCAGTATCACCTCTAGTAAAAGACATCATTTCCCCCAATGCACTGCAATTATCACCTTTTTCATATATCACTGGACAATATACATGATAGTCTGTCTCTGGACTCCCTATTCTGTTTCATTATTCTGTCTTTACCCCAAAACCACAGTGTCTTCATTTATAATAAAATTTGATATCCGGCAGTATAAAATTTCCAGTTTATTGCCTTCTTCATGATTATCTTGGCTATTTGTAACCTTCTGCATTTTCATATAAATGTTAGAATCAGCTTCAAAGGCAAGGGAATTAAAAACAAAAATGAACTACTGGGACCTTATGAAGATAAAAAGCTTCTGCACAGCAAAGGAAACAACCAACAAAACTAAAAGGCAACCAACGGAATGGGAAAAGATATTTGCAAATGACATATTGGACAAAGGGCTAGTATACAAAATCTATAAAGAGCTCACCAAACTCCACACCCGAAAAACAACCCAGTGAAGAAATGGGCAGAAAACATGAATAGACACTTCTCTAAAGAAGACATCCGGATGGCCAACAGGCACATGAAAAGATGCTCAACGTCACTCCTCATCAGGGAAATACAAATCAAAACCACACTCAGATATCACCTCACTCCAGTCAGAGTGGCCAAAATGAACAAATCAGGAGACTATAGATGCTGGAGAGGATGTGGAGAAACGGGAACCCTCTTGCACTGTTGGTGGGAATGCAAACTGGTGCAACCACTCTGGAAAACAGCGTGGAGGTTCCTCAAAAAATTAAAAATAGACCTACCCTATAACCCAGCGATAGCACTGCTAGGAATTTACCCAAGGGACACAGGAGTACTCCTGAGTACATGATTTTGAAAAATATCACATGTTCAATAATACATAAATGTTACAGCAGAAATACTCACATATGTCACAGAAGAGGCTAATAGTCAAGCCAAACTTCATTTGAGCACATATTTACTGCCTTGTTTTAATTATAACTGATCATCATGTCCAGCCAATCAAACAGAAACACACAGATGAACTAATTACAATTCAATTCTATTCAAATGTAGCTAAGCATGGGTAGAAAATTATCTATTTGATTGTAAAATCAAAATTAATCATTTGACATAATCTGTAAAAATTACATTCTGAGAGCTAACAATTAGTTATTTAATTGTTGCTATTAGAGCCAAAATAGCTCATACCTTTATGATAAAAATATATCAGGAAGGATTTTATAACAATGTACCATAATGTGGTTGGTTATGGTTTCAAAACAATTGCTGATAATCTATTACCACAAAATAAATATATATAATGCTACCCAATGTACCATAATGTGGTTGCTTATCATTTCAAAACGATTGCTGATAATCTATTACCAAAAAATAAATATATATAATGCTACCCAAAAGCATCACTATTTGTGTGCTGTATACATCCATACTTACCTTCACATTTTTCAAAAATCTGGACCGTTTCTCCTATTTCTAAGACCAACCCTTGAGGGACAGATCCTCGAAAGCTGCATATCACTAGAAAAACAAAGGCAAACACATCAGTTAGCATTTTAAAGATTTTTTAATGTTTATTTATTTTTCAGAGAACCAGAGAGAATGCACGTGAGCAGAGGAGGGGCAGAGAGAGGGAGACAAAAGATCTGAAGCAGGCTCCACACTGACAGCAGAGAGCCCAATATGGGGCTCGATGTGGGGCTCAAACTCACGAACTGCAAGATCATGACCTGAGCTAAAGTCTGAGTCACCCAGGCACCCCATCTGTTAGCATTTTTAAATACTGGGACAAGGTCAATGTCACTGAAATTAAGCCCTAACTTTTCTTAAATATATACTCTCCCTTCTTCGCTAATTCATCTTTCAAATTTCTAAGCCCCTTTCAACTTAATCTGTATTTTGAGCAGTAATATTAAGTAGCTCAGAATACTGAAATATATTTTGGCAAAATTACTGTTCCTCAGTGGTATGTGCATGTGTGTGAAAATGCTTCTGTAATCAGAGTGTCTCTCTCCATCAGCATGACTTATGTTCACCTGTCCTTCTGGGGCAAATATACTTCAATTACTTAAGAAGAAATAAACACTGGAGGCTTCTGATCTAATATAACAGGCTTTTTTTTTTTTTTTTTTTGAGAAAGAGAGAGCACATGTATGCACAGGGGAGGAGGAGGAGGAGAGGGAGAGAGAGAATCTCAAGCAGGCTCCACACTGGGTGTGGATCCCACGACCACAACACAGGGTTCGATCCCACAACTGTGAGGTCATAAGCTGAGCTGAATGAAATCAAGAGTCAGATGCTTAACTGAGTCACCCAGAGACCCCAAAACAGATAGTTTTACAAAGAATAACTAAATAGGGACACCTGGGTGGCTCAGTCAGTTAAGTATCTGACTTTGGCTCAAGTCATGATCTCACAGTTCATGAGTTCAAGCCCTGCTCTGTGCTGACAGTTCAGAGCCTGAAGCCTGCTTCGGATTCTGTGTCTCCCTCTCTCTCTACCGCTGCCCCACTTGCGCTCTGTCTCTCTCTCTCAAAAATAAACATTGAGAAAAACAGAATCACCAAATAAATATGAATATACTTTGAGAAACAAAGTACTCATGATAAAAATATAAACAAATTAATGAAATAAAAAGCAAATGTACAACAGAGAAAATATGTCATACCAATCAGAATCCCATATTTATTGCATCATAATTTACAACAGCCAAGATATGGAAGCAACCCAACTGTCCATCCACAGATGAATAAAGAAGATGTAATACACACACACACACACACACACACAGGAATATTACTCAACCATAAAAAAATGAAATCTTGCTATTTGCAACGACATGGATACAGAAGATGTGGGAAATATTACTGAGCCATCAAAAAGAATGAAATCTTGCCATTTGCAATGATGTGGATGGAGCTAAAGCGTATTATGTCTAGCGAAACAAGTCAGTCAGAGAAAAAAAAACCATACGATTTCAATCATATGTGGGAATTTAGGTAACAAAACCGATGAACATATGGGAAGGAGGAAAAAAGGGAGGGAATGAAACTACAAAAGACTCTTCATGATAGAAAACTAAGGGTTGACAGAGGGAGATGGGCTAAATGGGTGATGGCTATTAAGGAGGGCACTTGTTATGGTGAACACTGGGTATTATATGTAAGTGATGAATCATTAAATTCTACTCCTGAAACAAAAAAGAGCTACATTTTGCTCACAAAAAATAAAAATGAAGTAAGTTCTCTGAATCGCTAGTATCAAAAAGACAAAAAGTAGTAAGCGTTGGTGAGAATGTGGAGAAAAGGGAACACTCATCATGGGAATGTAAATTGGTACAAACACTGCAGAAAACAGTATGGAGGCTCCTCAAAAAATTAAAAACAGAAATGCCATATGACCTGGTAATTCCACTACTAGGTATTTACCCAAAGAAAATGAGAACACTAATTCAAAAAGATATAAGCAGCCCTATGTTTACTGTAGCATTATTTACAATAGCCAAGATATGGAAGCAACTTAAGTGTCTGTAAGTAGATGAATAAAGAAGATGTGGTATACATATATATGTGTATATACACAATGGAATATTGCTCATAAAAAAGAAAGAAACGTTGCCATTCACAGCAATATGGATGGACCTAGAGGATATTATGCTAAGTGAGGTAAGTTAGAAAGAAAAAGAAAAATACCATATTATTTCACTTATGTGTGGAATCTAAAAACAAAACAGACCAAAAAAAACACAGAAAAAGACCCATTATTACACAGAACTAACTGGTAGTTGCCAGAGGGGCAGCATTTGAAGAAATGGGCAAATGGGTGGAGAGTGGAAGGTACAGGTTTCACTTATGGAATGAACGTCACAGGGATGAAAGGTACAGTATAGGGAATATTAATCAATGCTACTATAATAATGTTATATGGTGACAGATGGTTAACTATACTTGTGATGAGCATAGCATAACCTATAGAGTTGTTGAATCACTATGTTGTTCACCTAAAATTAATGTAACACTGTGCATCAACTATACTTCAGTAAAAAAAAAAAAAAAGATGCAGAAAAATTGATAAACCCCTCACCAAAGTGACTCAAAACAAATAACTTCCACAAGAATGTTCACAGCAACTTTATTCACAATAGCCCAGACCTGGAAACAACCCAACTATTCATCAAGATAAGAATAGATAAAATATACACTGAAAACTATAAAAAGTTTATGAAAGAAACTGAAGAAGACACAAAGCAAATGGAAAAATATTCCATGCTCATGGATTAGAAGAACATTGTTAAAATGTCGCGACTACCCAAAGCAATCTACATATACTCAAAGCAATCCCTATCAAAATAACACCAGCATTCTTCACAGAGCTAGAACAAACAATCCTAAAATTTGTATGGAACCAGAAAATATCCTGAATAACCAAAGCAATCTTGAAAAAGAAAACCAAAGCTGGAGGCATCACAATCCTGGACTTCAAGCTGTATTACAAAGCTGTAATCATCAAGACAGTATGGTACTAGCAAAGAAACAGACACTCATATCAACGGAATAGAATAAAAAAAACAGAAATGGACCCACAAACGTATGGCCAACTAATCTTTGACAAAGCAGGAAAAAATATCCAATGGAATAAAGACAGTCTCTTCAGGAAGTGGTGCTGAGAAAACTGGACAGCGACATGCAGAAAAATGAACCTGGACCACTTTCTTACATCATACACAAAAAAAAGCTCAAAATGGATGAAAAACCTAAATGTAAGACAGGAAACCATCAAAATCCCTGAGGAGAAAGCAGGCAAAAACCTCTTTGAGCTTGGCCACAGCAACTTCTTACTCAACACATCTCCGGAGGCAAGGGAAACAAAAGCAAAAATGAACTTTTGGGATCTCATCAAAATGAAAAGCTTCTACACAGTGAAGGAAACAATCAGCAAAACTAAAAGGCAACCAACGGAATGGGAGAAGATATTTGCAAATGACATATCAGATAAAGGGTTAGT
>NW_024415552.1:779-1203 GCF_014898765.1 Herpailurus yagouaroundi | reverse complement strand
TGATGTCTGCCCCCAGCCCACCGCTGGGGCCACAGTCAGACTGGTGCATGCCTTCTCTTCCCCTCTCCTAGGGGCGGGATTCACTGTGGGGTGGGGTGGCCCGTCTGGGCTACTTGCACACTGCCAGGCTTGTGATGCTGGGGATCTGGCGTCTTAGCTGGGGTGGGTAGGCAAGGTGCACAGGGGCAGGAGGGGCAGGCTTAGCTTGCTTCTCCTTAGGTGATCCACTTCAGGAGGGGCCCTGTGGCAGCAGCAGGGAGTCAGATCCGCTGCCCGAGGTTTGGCTCCGCAGAAGCGCAGAGTTGGGTGTTTGCGCGGAGCGAGCAAGTTCCCTGGCAGGAACTGGTTCTCTTTGGGATTTTGGCTGGGGGATGGGCGGGGAGATGGCGCTGGCGAGCGCCTTTGTTCCCCACCAAACTGAGCT
>NW_024415552.1:0-679 GCF_014898765.1 Herpailurus yagouaroundi | reverse complement strand
TTTTTTTTTTTTTTTTTTTAATTTTTTTTTCAACATTTTTTATTTATTTTTTGGGACAGAGAGAGACAGAGCATGAACGGGGGAGGGGCAGAGAGAGAGGGAGACACAGAATCGGAAACAGGCTCCGAGCCATCAGCCCAGAGCCTGACGCGGGGCTCGAACTCACGAACCGCGAGATCGTGACCTGGCCGAAGTCGGACGCTTAACCGACTGCGCCACCCAGGCGCCCCCAGCCTTCCCGCTTTCTGAGCAGAGCTGTTAACTTATGACCTCCCAGACGCTAAGTCGCGCTTGCTGTCGGAACAGAGTCCGTCAGGCCCCTCCGCTTTTTGCAAGCCAGACTCGGGGGCTCTGCTTGGCTGGCGAGCCGCCCCTCTGCCCCGGCTCCCTCCCGCCAGTCCATGGAGCGCGCACCGCCTCGCCGCCCTTCCTACCCTCTTCCGTGGGCCTCTCGTCTGCACTTGGCTCCGGCGACTCCGTTCTGCTAATCCTCTGGTGGTTTTCTGGGTTATTTAGGCAGGTGTAGGTGGAATCTAAGTGATCAGCAGGACGCGCAGTGAGCCCAGCGTCCTCCTACGCCGCCATCTTCCCTCCTCTATCCTCTCTGTTGGATAATTATAAAATCTGACCTCAAGTTTCTCTCCTTTTTGTTTCCTAAATATTATGGTTTGTATTTCTG
>NW_024415551.1:0-2843 GCF_014898765.1 Herpailurus yagouaroundi | reverse complement strand
TGACTTGCAGCCCTTGTTGAAACTTGCCTGCATGGACACTTATGTGATAAATTTGCTAGTTGTTTCCAACAGTGGGGCCATATGCACGGTGAGTTTCATAATCCTGCTTATGTCCTATGTTGTCATCTTGTACTCTCTACATAACTACAGTGCTGAAGGAAGGCGAAAAGCCCTTTCCACCTGCACCTCCCACTTTATTGTGGTTGTCTTATTTTTTGGTCCATGCATATTCATGTATACACGCCCCCCAACCACATTTCCAATAGACAAAATGGTGGCTGTGTTTTATACAATTGGGACACCCCTGCTCAACCCTCTGATATATACCCTGAGGAATGTTGAAGTGAAAAATGCCATGAAAAAGTTATGGTGTAGCAAAGCATGACTTCTTTTGATACAGGGTATTCAGGGATTGTAATGTATTTTTCCTTAACAGCTGGTTTCTTTCATGTGCAGGAAAGATGAAGTATTCTCATTGTGGGAAAAATCCATTAAAATTTTTAATTTAACTAATATTTTATATATTTAATTGGCTTATTATGAATAAGTATGAATAAATGCACATCCCTTTTTCAGAGAGGATGGCATTAGAATTGGATTACTTAAAATCCATAAACATTGTGAACCACCTGTGCTGCTCTCAGTTGAATTCTTTTGACAGCTGGCCATATTCACATGATAATTTCTCTTCCTGTACAATTTGTCTTCAGAAAAAAATATACTGACTATTGGCAGAATGGTTGTGTGTATGTGTGTGTGTATGTGTGTATGCACACTAATCCTTTACAGATTTTAAGAACTTGGATGTAGAGGTAATCCCTATGGAACCAGAGCTTAGAAATGAAAGTTGTGGTCTTGAGTTGGAGAAGATATTCTGAGAAAATTCTGTGGTGGAATCTGTGCCTCAGCTTGACTCACTGGGACATGAATGGACCCTCAAACTCCACGAAAAGCTGGAAACCTCAGTGAAAACCTGGACTGTCTCTGGAAAACACTGTCAATGTTTAGTGAATGGTGGGAGAAGGAGAGTTTTACACTTGGCAGTGATGGGCGGTATCATCCAGGAACTGCTTTTTGGCAGGGTCCTTCTCTTTCATCTTCACAGATCAGGGTCAGTGAGGGGGTTTGGCAGCAGGAATATGCAGAAGATTAAGGGGTAGAAGCATGGCTAGAAAACAATGTACAGTGTAGAGAAAGCAAAGGTGAAAGGAAAGTGGTAACTGTATCCAGGTGGGATAGAAGAAGCTTTGCCTTTTTATATTGGGGAATACTCATTGGGTATCTGAATGTTTGCAGGGAAAAAAAATGCAGTTCCTGGGTATCTCTATAAAATTGACCTAGATTAGCTTGACTTCCTTGGCTGTTACATTTATTTGCATATCGGGACAACCCTTTATTTATTTATTTATTTATTTATTTATTTATTTATTTAGGTTCCTAATACTATCTGAAAATTCAAATTTCCTATTCCTCGGGAGAACCCAGGATTGAAGGCCCACATTGAAGGCTTTTCAATTTTGGGCTTCTGGTTTTGTAGGAGAATGTTTAAATACATATTTTGATTTTTGAAGTTAACCTAATTGATATGTGTAATAAACACCCTAGCACCATAACCACCACCACGCCCGCTACCACATCATAATCTCATAATTAAGTACTGTCATGTGATGCTGTTTCAGTGTCTGAACTTATAATTCCCACCAAATGGCACCAAGAAGAATCACTTTAAGTGATATAGGCTAATGAGAAAAGAATCCAATGACCTTCCCAATTATGAGAACATTTCTACCAACTGAAGACCAAATGTTATCATGTCCCATCTAAGATGCCCAAGACTCCTACATACAAAGAGGTGGCAGAATAAATAGTTAAATCCTAAGGAAGACATTTGTCCGAGCTCTCAGTGCCTTATTTACAAGAGGCAATTATCTTTTATATTCTAAGTGAAGACTTCCGATCTTCCTAGTTTTGCAGTTTCATTTCTGAAGCATTTGAATCTGGTCATGTGAAGGTTATATTTAGAATAATTGCGGAAATTTTCTTGTCATGCTTAGTTCATTTGGATGCCATATTCCCTTAGATGTTAAATAAAGTCTCAGTTGGAAGGGGTGGGAGAACTTGCAGGGAACTGAAAGATCTTACTTGACCTGGTACCTTAACAAACTGCCTCATTGTCTCTTCTTCTGGTAAATGGTGAAAGCTTTTTATTTGCCTTCCTTCTAGGGGCTTTTTGTAGGCTCTCTAATTCTAGCGTCCTTGATGTGGAAAGATTTCTATTTCTTATCATCACTGATGATCCCTTGTTAGCCCTTAGAAAGCCAGTGGTTACCTTCCAAATTCTGCATGCTTCCTGGTGAACTCTTTTGGGTTGGTCCCTAAAAGATCTCTTTATGGCTTCTCTGTGGCAGTTTGTGGGAAACGTCCAGGCATCTCTGCTCCCAAAGTGTTCTATTAATGAAGAAACATTTCTAACATAGACTGACGTCAACCAGTCACCCTCATATGATACCAACCAGTCTCTCTTCCTTCCTTGACTTTTCTTATCTAAGTCTGCTGAGTGCACCCATATGGAGGGTCCCATGCTAGGTTCTCAGAGTAGCACTCCTGTATGCAAACACACACACACACACACACACACACACACACACACACACCCCTGGGGTGAGGGACAGACATACCTCTACAGTGTATTCTCTAAAGCTGTTTTCACAAATTACTCAGCCACTTTATAACCCGACCACGTTTATATCCTTTATCTAGTTGTAGGATACTTCTGTTGATCATTTCCTTGGTTTGGAAGTAGGCATAAGATGATTTAGGCACAAGTTCACATCCATTGTGTC
>NW_024415550.1:493-1160 GCF_014898765.1 Herpailurus yagouaroundi | reverse complement strand
GGCACCCGGGTGCCCCTAAGAAAAGAGAGTTTTAATACTCAGTGCTGGGGCGCCTGGGTGGCGCAGTCGGTTAAGCGTCCGACTTCAGCTAGGTCACGATCTCGCGGTCCGTGAGTTCGAGCCCCGCGTCGGGCTCTGGGCTGATGGCTCAGAGCCTGGAGCCTGTTTCCGATTCTGTGTCTCCCTCTCTCTCTGCCCCTCCCCCGTTCATGCTCTGTCTCTCTCTGTCCCAAAAATAAATAAACGTTGAAAAAAAAAAAAAATAGTGCTGACAACAGTTTGGTGATAATCATTCTTACCCCCCTGTTGTTAACAGCTACTCAAAGCAATGTTTTTTAAAGTCTCAAAAAAAAAATTGACATGATCTAAATACCCAACAATATGAGAATTGCCAAGTAAATTTATAAATTAAGATGATGTAGCCATTCAAATGAAATTTGCAAAATATTATTTTTCCAAAATAAAATATGTTGAGAATATTTCACTGTATTTTATGAAAATATTTTATAACTTGGTGAATAAGCCTACGTTAAATATCAAGGGTAAAAAGTATGTATTACACTTCTAAATGTCTTCAGATAGAAAAATGAGGTTAGATCTGAAGGGAAGTTGTATGCAAGCTGTATTTTCTCTATGTTTTGGTGGGTTTTTTTTGTTTTTTTTTTTT
>NW_024415550.1:0-393 GCF_014898765.1 Herpailurus yagouaroundi | reverse complement strand
CTCTCTCTCTCTCTCTCTCTCTCTCTCTCTCCCTCCCCCGCCCCTCCCCTGCCCATATGCATGCTTTGTCTAAAAAATAAAATAATTTTTTTAAATGAAAACTGGACCAGGACTCTCCTTCCACACTTCTGTACTTCCAATGAGCAAATAAGTGAGTGAGCAAACAGGTCAGACTTCAGACAGGTGGAAAGCTGAACAGGGAGGCACTGGCATCACAGTCTGAGCTGTTAAGCATTATTTGGTAGGGTTTTTTTTGTTTTTTTTTTTTCAACGTTTATTTATTTTTGGGACAGAGAGAGACAGAGCATGAATGGGGGAGGGGCAGAGAGGGAGGGAGACACAGAATCGGAAACAGGCTCCAGGCTCTGAGCCATCAGCCCAGAGCCCGACGTG
>NW_024415549.1:9065-12659 GCF_014898765.1 Herpailurus yagouaroundi | reverse complement strand
TGACATTTTGACAATATTTATTCTTCCAATCCATGAGCAGGGAATGTCTTTCCATTTCTTTAAATCTTCTTCAATTACCTTCATAAGCTTTCTATAGTTTTCAGCATACAGATCCTTTACATCTTTGGTTAGATTTATTCCTAGGTATTTTCTGCTTCTTGGTGCAATTGTGAATGGGATCAGTTTCTTTATTTGTCTTTCTGTTGCTTCATTGTTAGTGTATAAGAATGCAACTGATTTCTGTACATTGATTTTGTATCCTGCAACTTTGCTAAATTCATGTATCAGTTCTAGGAGACTTTTGGTGGAGTCTATCGAATTTTCCATGTATAATATCATGTCATCTGCAAAAAGCGAAAGCTTAACTTCATCTTTGCCAATTTTGATGCTTTTGATTTCCTTTCATTGTCTGATTGCTGATGCTAGCACTTCCAACACTATGTTAAACAACTGCGGTGAGAGTGGACATCCCTGTCATGTTCCTGATCTCAGGGGGAAAGCTCTCAGTTTTTCCCCGTTGAGGATGATGTTAGCTGTGGGCTTTTCATAAATGGCTTTCATGATCTTTAAGTATGTTCCTTCTATCCCGACTTTCTCAGGGGTTTTTATTAAGAAAGGGTGCTGAATTTTGTCAAAGGCCTTTTCTGCATCGATTGACAGGATCATATGGTTCTTTTCTTTTCTTTTATTAGTGTGATGTATCACACTGATTGATTTGGGAATGTGAACCAGCCCTGCATCCCAGGAATGAATCCCACTTGATCATGGTGAATAATTCTTTTTATATGCTGTTGAATTCTATTTGCTAGTATCTTGTTGAGAATTTTTGCATCCATATTCATCAGGGATATTGGCCTGTAGTTCTCTTTTTTTACTGGGTCTCTGTCTGGTTTGGGAATCAAAGTAATACTGGCTTCATAGAATGAGTCTGGAAGTTTTCCTTCCCTTTCTATTTCTTGGAATAGCTTGAGAAGGATAGGTATTATCTCTGCTTTAAACGTCTGGTAGAACTCCCCTGGGAAGCCATCTGGTCCTGGACTCTTATTTGTTGGGAGATTTTTGATAACTGATTCAATTTCTTCGCTGATGATGGGTCTGTTCAAGCTTTCTATTTCCTCCTGATTGAGTTTTGGAAGAGTGTGGGTGTTCAGGAATTTGTCCATTTCTTCCAGGTTGTCCAATTTGTTGGCATATAATTTTTCATAGTATTCCCTGATAATTGTATCTCTGAGGGATTGGTTGTAATAATTCCATTTTCATTCATGATTTTATCTATTTGGGTCATCTCCCTTTTCTTTTTGAGAAGCCTAGCTAGAGGTTTGTGAATTTTGTTAATTTTTTCTAAAAACCAACTCTTGGTTTTGTTGATCTGCTCTACAGTTTTTTTAGATTCTATGTTGTTTATTTCTGCTCTGATTATTATTTCTCTTCTTCTGCTGGGTTTATGCTGCCTTTTCTGTTCTGCTTCTATTTCCTTTAGGTGTGCTGTTAGATTTTGTATTTGGGATTTTTCTTGTTTCTTGAGATAGGCCTGGATTGCGATGTATTTCCCTCTCAGGACTGCCTTCGCTGCATCCCAATGTGTTTGGATTGTTGTATTTTCATTTTCATTTGTTTCCATATATTTTTTAATTTCTTCTCGAATTGCCTGGTTGACCCACTCATTCGTTAGTAGGGTGTTCTTTAACCTCCATGCTTTTGGAGGTTTTCCAGACTTTTTTCTGTGGTTGATTTCAAGCTTCATAGCATTGTGGTCTGAAAGTATGCATGGTATAATTTCAATTCTTGTATACTTATGAAGGGCTTTTTTGTGACCCAGTATATGATCTATCTTGGAGAATGTTCCATGTGCACTCGAGAAGAAAGTATATTCTGTTGCTTTGGGATGCAGAGTTCTAAATATATCTGTCAAGTCCATCTGATCCAATGTATCATTCAGGGCCCTTGTTTCTTTATTGACCGTGTGTCTAGATGATCTATCCATTTCTGTAAGTGGAGAGTTAAAGTCCCCTGCAATTACCACATTCTTATCCATAAGGTTGCTTATGTTTGTGAGTAATTGTTTTATATATTTGGGGGCTCCCGTATTCAGCGCATAGACATTTATATTTGTTAGCTCTTCCTGATGGATAGACCCTGTGATTATTATATAATGCCTTTCTTCATCTCTTGTTACAGCCTTTAATTTAAAGTCTAGTTTGTCTGATATAAGTATGGCTACTCAAGCTTTATTTTGGTTTCCAGTGGCATGATAAATAGTTCTCCATCCCCTCACTCTCAATCTGAAGGTGTCCTCAGGTCTAAAATGAGTCTCTTGTAGACAGCAAATAGATGGGTCTTGTGTTTTTTTCCATTCTGGTACCCTATGTCTTTTGGTTGGCGCATTTAGTCCATTGGCGTTCAGTGTTATTATAGAGAGATACGGGTTTAGAGTTATTGTGATGTCCGTAGGTTTCATGCTTGTAGCAATGTCTCTGGTACTTTGTCTCACAGGATCCCCCTTAGGATCTCTTGTAGGGCTGGTTTAGTGGTGACGAATTCCTTCAGTTTTTGTTTGTTTGGGAAGACCTTTATCTCTCCTTCTATTCTAAATGACAGACTTGCTGGATAAAGGATTCTCGGCTGCATATTTTTTCTGTTTATCACATTGAAGATCTCCTGCCATTCCTTTGTGGCCTGCCAAGTTTCAGTAGAGAGATGGGTCACGAGTCTCATAGGTCTCCCTCTATATGTTAGAGCACGTTTCGCCCTAGCTGCTTTCAGAAGTTTCTCTTTACCCTTGTATTTTGCCGGTTTCACTAAGATATGTCGTGCAGAAGATTGATTCAAGTTACGTCTGAAGGGAGTTCTCTGTGCCTCTTCGATTTCAATGCCTTTTTCCTTCCCCAGATCAGGGAAGTTCTCAGCTATGATTTCTTCAAGTACCCCTTCAGCACCTTTCCCTCTCTCTTCCTCCTCTGGAATACCAATTATACGTGGATTATTTCTCTTTAGTGCATCACTTAGTTCTCTAATTTTCCCCTCATACTCCTGGATTTTTTTATCTCTCTTTTTGTCAGCTTCATCTATTTCCATAATTTTATCTTCTAGCTCACCCATTCTCTCCTTTGCCTCTTCAATCTGAGCCGTAGGTGTCTCCATTTTATTTTGCAGCTCATTGATAGCATTTTTTAGCTCCTCCTGGCTATTCCTTAGTCCCTTGATCTCTGTAGCAAGAGATTCTCTGCTGTCCTTTATACTGTTTTCAAGCCCAGGGATTAATTTTATGACTATTATTCTAAATTCACTTTCTGTTATAGTGGTTACATCATTTTTGATCAGTTTGTTAGCTGTTGTTATTTCCTGGAGATTCTTCTGAGGGGAATTCTTCCATTCATCATTTGGATAGTCCCTGGAGTGGTGCAGGACTGCGGGGCACTTCCCCTGTGCTGTCTTGAGTAACTTGTGTTATGGGCAGGGCCTCAGTCAGACCTGATGTGTGCCCCCAGCCCACCGCTGGGGCCACAGTCAGAGTAGTGTGTGCCTTCTCTTCCCCTCTCCTAGGGGCGGGATTCACTGTGGGGTGGCGTGGCCCATCTGGGCTACTTGCACACT
>NW_024415549.1:0-9055 GCF_014898765.1 Herpailurus yagouaroundi | reverse complement strand
GGATTCACTGTGGGGTGGCGTGGCCCATCTGGGCTACTTGCACACTGCCAGGCTTGTGGTGCTGGGGATCTGGCGTATTAGCTGGGGTGGATCGGCAAAGTGCACAGGGGCAGGAGGGGTAGGCTCAGCTTGCTTTTCCTTCTAGATCCGTTTCAGGAGGGGCCCTGTGGCACCGGGAGGGAGTCAGACCCACCGGAGGGATGGATCTGCAGAAGCACAGCGTTGGGTGTTTGCGCAGTGCAAGCAAGTTCCCTGGCAGGAACTGGTTCCCTTTGGGATTTTGGCTGGGGGATGGGTGAGGGAGATGGCGCTGGCGAGTGCCTTTGTTCCCTGCCAAGCTGATCTCTGTCATTTGGGGCTCAACAACTCTCCCTCCCATTGTCCTCCAGCCCTCCCTTTCTCCGAGCAGAGCTGTTAGCTTATAACCTTCCAGATGGCAAGTCCTGCTTGCTCTTGGAACACACTCCGTCTGGCCCCTCTGCTTTTGCAAGCCAGACTCAGGGGTTCTGCTTGGCCGGCGGGCCGCCCCTCTACCCCAGCTCCCTCCCGCCAGTCCGTGGAGCGCGCACCGCCTCTCCGCCCTTCCTACCTTCCCCGTGGGCATATCGTCTGCGCTGGGTTCTGGAGACTCCATTCTGCTAGTCTTCTGGCAGTTTTCTGGGTTATTTAGGCAGGTGTAGGTGGAATCTAAATGATAAGCAGGACGCGTGGTGAGCCCAGCATCTTCCTACGCCGCCATCTTCCCAGGATCCTGGATGTGTATTTTTATCTTCACTCAACTTAATGTATTTTTAAATTTCTCAATTTCTCAATAAGGAGTCTCAAGACTCCTTATTTAACCCTTTCTGGCTTTCAGTCAGTCAACAAATGTTTACTGAGCACCAATTTTTGTGCAATATTGTGCTAGGAACTACAGGTATAGCCAAAAGCTCAGGGATCTTACTGTCTATTGAAGGAAAAAATTTAGAATACATAAATAAGTGACCAGATTAGATTATGTCAAACCTGCTAATCTTTATAAAGAAGATTTAATAGGAAATGTGTTGGAAAGCAATTGAGAGCTGCTTTAGTTATGGTGGTAAGGTCTTAGGGTTGTGTGTAGTTCTGTAAGAATGCATGTGGAAGTTCTTAGCAAATCAGGGCTGTGGTGAAGATTAAGAGCCATAATGTTAGAGTGTCAGGTCAGTTTGCTTACTTTGTTCGTGATCTCATACCTCACCTTACTGGTTTCGCATTATCCCTAGCTTGAATCATTGTTCCAGCTCTAGCTTGGGCCCTATTGCTTCCATCTTCCATGCCTCTAGGGCTTTATTCCTAACACCCATGCCTTTCTCTCTGATTAATCTTTCTTTAGCCCCAGCTGAGATTCACCTCCTAGAAGATACCAGCCCTTCTTTAGCTTCCTAAAAGAACTCACACATCCATCTTCTCATGCTCTAACCTCACAGGGTATGCTTCTGTATAATAGTGGCTCTGTACATGTGATACTTCACTTAGACTACAAAATAGGATCTCAGAGGGCCATGACTGCTTCTGAGCCTCTTGGTGGCCTCAACATTACCCAGCACACTGCTTGGCAGAGAGAGAAAGCACTCAGGTTATGTTTCATGGCACTACCAATGATAACAGCAGGGCTTGCAAGCTCTCAAACTTAAGGCTCTGCAATGCCCCACATTGTTAGAGTAGAGGCAAGCAGAGGCCTATGGGAGTGAGGAAGGGAATGCAGGAGAACAGAGGGCTGGGTTCATCCAAAGTCATTGGAATAGAAGACCTGGAGCCTTTCTCTCTGACATCTAGGGCCTTACTCTCCTTTGCTTTCACATAACTCTTTCTCCTGGCTTTCTTCCCATCACTGGCCCATCTATGTTTTCTCCATCTAAACACTAGAGTAGGTGCTCTTCCAGACTGTACCCCAGGCCTTTTCAACCTCTCATTTCAGTCACCATGTACTTCCTGCCTGATTTCATCCATCCCCTGTCTCCAGCCTGACCTTTCTTCCAAGCCTTAGAGATGGGTATATTGTTGTCTCCCACGCCTTTCCACGTGGAGGTCTAACAGGCATCTCAATTTCAGCAAGGCCCCAAACAGCCTCATATCATGTATCTGTGGGTTGCTTTATCTTACACATTTTGGCTCCTTAGTAATTCCATCAATTCCATCTTGATATAACCAGTTCCCTGTGTTACATTTTTCCTCTTGTAAAAAATCAGAGTGGCTTTTGTTTCTCAGATTGGACCCTGACTTATACAGTCCTTATTACTTCTAACCTACCTTATTATAAAGCTTTTTAATAAATCATCCTGATTCTAGTCCTATTCCCCTCTAACTTGCACCAAACATTGAAGCCAAAGTAATATGTTTTAGACTAACTTTGCCTAAAAATTTAATAGCTCCTTGTTGCCTACAGGATGGAGTCCATACCTTGGTTTTTAGTCTAATGGAAGGATGGATGGGAGAGAGGATTTGTCAGTGTTTAGTGGACAAAATAACATAAGGGCCAGAGAAGCAATCTAGAAATGTTCCTTAGCTGCTGGTTCAGTTTCAGATTTACTGCTCACAGAAAGGAAAGTGATCTCTCAAAAACAGCCTTGATGAGTAATAAAGGCTTCAATATCCTCTGATAAACGTAGACCAAATGATTAGAAGCTCCCGATTAATGTATTTGCTACATTCTCAAGAGATTCCTGTCCCCATAGCAGATGACCATAATGTGCCTGTAAGCTTGTTTATTTTTATACTTCCCCTTTCTCAAAAATTGAATTAGGAAAATCTTCAAAAACACTTAGAATATAATTGGATTTTTAAGGGAAAATACAAATTAATAGAAAAAAGATGGAGCCAGGAATAAGTTTGTACATACAACACATACTGTGGGATCCTGGACTTTTGGTGAAGCTTGAGATTTTTTAGCAGCCAGTGCTAGGAGAAAAATTCTCCATTTTGTGACCCTTAGGATTCAAAAGATATATAAAAAAAAACACCAGTTGCTCATAGAAGCCAAACTATTTCCAATGATATGAGAAAGGAATTGCTTCTTGGGTGTCCCCATGGAAGGGACAAGATGGACCATAATGAGCAATATCTTCAACAACATCCTAGCAGTAAGTGATTTTATGGAGGCTTCAGTCAGAATCAGAAAAGGTTTCCCTGGATTCATGGCTTAAGGGTATGTTTTGGTTCTGGAGTTATAGTTTCTCTGGTTAGTTTTTTTTTTTTTTTTTTTTTTTTTTGCTATTCTTTGAGACTCTTGCATTATAATACTTATTAAATTTGTGATTATCTGAAACCCTTTTGCTATTGCCTTCCCCTTGGTTGATATGCCAGGCTTGTGTCATTTGGACATTTACTCATTCATCCAGCAACCACTTATGGGTAACCTATTGGGTTCTGGTAATTCAGTGGTGAAGAAGATAGACTTAGCTTCTGACATCATGAAATAAAAAATTTGGTGTGGAGAGATAGAAAATAAAATAAGTCAATAAATAAAATAATTCTAGATAACTATGATATCTTGTCAAAAATAAAGCAGAGGAATGGGATAGTGTTTGGGTGGTGTGAAGAATGTTAGTTAAGTTGTATAAGATGGTCAAGGGAAAGCCTTGCACTGGTTAATATTTGAGCTCAGACTTGAATGATGAAATGGAAGTGGCCATACAAAGTTCTTGGGGAGAAGTGATTAAAGAAAGTAGACAGAAAAAAAAAAGAGAGAAAAGAAAAAGAAAGAAAGAAAGAAAGAAAGAGAAAAGAAGAACACAGGAAATGACAGTAAGTTCAGAGGCCTTGAGGCTGAAAGCAAGGAACAGGAAGAAGGTTAATGTATCTGGAATGGAGTAAGCAAGGAGGAGAGTGGTAAGAAATGCAAATGGAGAGATAAGCAAGGGCCAGATCATGCAGTACATTTTCCATCATAGTGAAGAGTATGAGTTTCATTCTGAGTGTAATGGAAAGCCACTGAAAGATTTCAACAGGATAATTCTATGGCCTTAATATGTTTTTAAATGTTTGCTCTGCTGTGTGGAAAATAGGTTGAAAGGGGAAAGTAGTGGAAACAGGAAGACAATGAAACAGGGTGGTATTTCAGTGGTATAGGAGAGCAAATATGCTGGCTGGGAAATCAAGAGACATGATGATAAGAGGTTATATATATGGGATGAGGAAAAGAGAAGAATTAAGTATGACACTTAGATATTTGGCTTGAACAGTTAGTTCACTGAGATGGGGAAGACTTCAGGAATAGTAGGCTCAGGAAGAAGAGAATCTAGCGTTTTGGTCTGTGAAATTTAACAACTGCTTTTGACTTCAAGTTACATGAAACCTAAATCAAAATTGCTTCATTAATAAAAGAACTGTAATGGCTCATGGAAGTCAAAAAAAGTCCACAGCAGCAAGGTTTCGAGCATGATTTTATCAGAGCTTTGGCTTAGTTGTTCTTACTCTTTTGGCACTTTCTTTCTCTAGACACCAGTCTGATTTATCTCATGGTAGCAAAATTGCTACAGTACTTGCAAGCCTCCTTTTCACATATCACATCTTCAGAGCAAGGAATAACATATGTGAAATTCCCACGCAGGAAAAATTCCTGAAATCCACTACAATTGGATAGGCCTGGGTCACACACCTGCTCTGGAAGCAATAAACAATCACTGTGACCTACAGAATAGGATGTGTTAACTAACTTAAGTTGGGTCATGCACATATAGATCTGGGAATGTGGAATTAGGTTTCCCAGAATCATATGGATATCCTCAGAAAATCATAGGAGGTAAGGAGTTATTGAGAAGTAGGAGGAAGGGATTGGATGCTAGAAAGGCAATTAACTGGTATCCAATACAGATATGTTTAATTTGAAATTTGAGCAAGACATCTAAGAGGAAATATTGGGAAGGCGATGGATGTTTGAGTCTGGAGAGGTCTGACCTGGAAATACACATTTGGGCATTTGGGTGTTGTAGGTTTATAGATGGCATTTAAGGCCATTGAAATGGGTGGGCATTGGAATCCATTAAAACCATTAGGATTGATAAAACATTGGAATGGATGGACACTAAGGTAGTTGCAAGAAAAGAGAGAAAAGTAAGGAGGTACATGGACTGAAGCCTGGGATACTTCAACAGTTAGAGGTCAAGAGAACAACAAACAGATGGTGGCATCATAGAAGCTAATAGAAGAAAGTGTTTCAGGAGCGAGGGAATATATATGGGTGTTAAATATTGCAGAGAGATCAAGAAAGATAAGGGAATAAATGTGACCTAAATTAGGCAAGATTTTTGTCATTTGTTATTTTCACAAGAACCATTTTAAACGAGTTGTGGAGATAGAAATTTGATCAGAGAGAGTTGAGGAAATACTATGAAGTGATAAAGTAGATACAGCACAAGTTGAAATAATTCTTTCAAGTAGCCTTTGCCGTGAGAAGGAATATAACCTGGAGTCCCTGACAACCATAGAAGGTAAGCTCTATGAGGACAGAGTTTTTGCCTATTTTTTTTCCACTGATGAATCTCCAGTACTTATAACTCAGGCTGCTATGGAGTACCTGCTCAATTAATATTTCTTGAATGATTTGACAGTGATTCTGGAGAAGAGAAGGGGACCCAACAGACATTTTGGGTACAAATATGTCCAGAAAATTCCTGGCCCTTCAGTGCTTCTGAAAAGAGTATCACAAATTGTCAAGAACTCATAAGATAGAGGAGACCTCCTATGAAACACATATCCAATGTAAGGATAAAGGTCACCCCAGTAGCTAATGTCTCCATCTCTCCCAGAAACATAATACCAGTTTTTATAGTTTTGGGATGAGGCTAAACCTGGAATGGGACTATAAAATGTTTTGATGCAGGGAGGGAGCTTTCTCTTTCTTATATTACATATTTTTAGAATATCTCTTTTGGAGATAGACTGGCAACATTTATTGCTCAAGCTCCCATGATATCCAGCCAGGCAATGTGAAATCAATAACATGGTCAACAAATATGTGAGTCATAGTCATGTTTGTCTGTTTTTAAATTACCTACAGACTCCAAAGTATCATTGATTCTAAAATGAGTATCCTAGGATCAGTAACCCATACTTCTTGTATAGGTTTTTGTAACACTCAAGGAGAGAAGTAATGAGGACCTAGATCAAGATAATGGCAGTGGGGATGAAAAGTGAGGGACAGACATGAGAAATCTTAATCGAGGAGAAATTGGTAGAATGTGGTAACTAGCTGGATATTTCCCAGATCATAGCATTAGTGACTCTGAAGAAGATGATACAATGTTTCCCTGAAACAGGAACACAGGGAATAAGTTAACTGCATGAATGGGGTAAGGCGGAGATGACAAGCTTATTTTGGACTTGTTACATTTGAGATGCCTGTGTGGCATCTAGTCAGAGATGTTAGGCAGATAGTTTGTCATATGAATTGGGAGCTCAGGAGAGCTATGTGGTGCAGGTGTGTGTGTGTGTGCACGTGCACGTGTGTTGAGCTTAGTGGTGGTAATTGGAACCACAGTAGTAGAAGATAATGTCCAAGGAAAGGAGTCATGGACTTAATGAAGGAAACCTGGGGTGCCTAACATTTGATGGATTATTAAAAGAGTGACAACCCCAAAGAGAATTAAAAAAAAATAGTGTTTCCAGAGAGTATAGTGTTTCAGAGAGGGAGTGGTCAACAGTATTCAATGCTATCAAGGGGTCAAGTAAGAAAAGGATTGAGACTTGACAATTAGCAACCTGGAAGGCATTCATGACTTTCTGTGGAGTGGTAAGCAGAAGCCAGAATAAAAGTGGGCAAGTATAAGTGGTAGAAGTAATGAGTACATATCTCTTTCTAGAAGTTTGGCGATCAGGGGATGGGAGAAAGACACAGTGGTGGCTGGAGAATAAAGAATCCGAAGATTTTTTTTCCTTAGATTGTAGAACCTGAATGTGTTTTCAAGTTTGTAGAGGAAGATACTAGATTTCTTTTAAGTTCATTTATTTATTTTGAGAGGGATAATGCACAGGTGAGGAAGGGGCAGAGAGAGAGGGAAAGAGAGAGAGAATCCCAAACAGGCTCTTTGCTCTCAGCACAGAGCTTGCTGTGGGGCTTGAACTCACAAACCTGCAAGATCATGACCTGAGCAGAAATCAAGAGTTGTTCGCTTAACCAACTGAGCCACCAAGGCAACCCTTTTTGAGTAAGCTCTACACCCAATGTGGTGTTTGAACTCATGACCCCGAGATAGAGTTGCATGCTCCACTGACTGTCTCAGTAGGACACACCAGGAGAGGAAGATGTTAGAGAAAGGGAACATGGAAAAGCAGAAAAGAAAGGGAAAGAGTCATCTGTGAGGAGTAGAACGTTGACTTCTTCTGTGCCAATTCATATGCCTTTTATTTGTTTTTGTTGTCTTATTGCTAAGTCTAGGACTATGAACAACAATGGTGAGAGTGGACATCCCTGTCATGTTCTTGGCCTTAGGGGAAAGCTCTCAGTTTATCCCCATTGGGCTGATATTAGCTGTGGGCCTTTAGTGTACAGATTTTATAATAGAAAACCCAAAAAACTCCACCCAAAAACTGCTAGAACTGATACATGAATTAAGCAAAGTCGCAGGATATAAAATCAATATACAGAAATCAGTTACCTTTCTATACATCAATAAAGCAGCAGAGAGAGAAATCAAGGAATAAATCCCATTTAAAATTGCACCAAAAACCTTAAGATACCTAAGAATAAAACTAACCAGAGTTAAAACATCTGTACATAGAAAAATATAAAAAGCTTATGAAATAAATTGAAGAAGATGCAAAGAAATGGAAAAACATCCCATGCTTATGGATGGGAAGAACAAATATGTTAAAATGTCAATACTATCCAAAGCAATCTACGCATTCAATGTAATCCCTATCAAAATGACACCAGAATTCTTCACAGAGCTAGAACAAACAATCCTAAAATTTGTATGGAACCAGAAAAGACCCCAAATGGCCAAAGTAATGTTGAAAATGAAAACCAAAGCTGGAGGCATCACAATTCTGGACTTTACGCTGTATTACAAAGCTATAATCACCAATACAGTGTGGTACTGGCACAAAAACAGATACATAGATCAATGGAGCAGAATCGAAAACCCAGAAATGGACTCACAAATGTATAGCCAACTCACCTTCAACAAAGCAGGAAAGAGTATCCAATGGAAAAATGACAGTCTCTTCAGCAAATGGTGCTGGGAAAACTGGACAGTCACATGCAGAAGAATGAACCTGGACCACTTTATTACACCATACACAAAAATAAATTCAAAATGGATGAAATACCTCAATGTCAGACAGGAAGTCATCAAAATCCTACAAGAGAAAACAGGTAGCAATGTCCTTGATCTCAGCTGCAGCAACTTCTTACTAGGCATGTCTCTGGGGTCAAGGGAAATAAAATAAAAAATGAACTATTGGGAACTCATGAAGGCAAAAAGTTTCTGTACAGCAAAGGAAACTATCAACAAAACTAAAAGGCAACTGACAGAATGGGAGAAGATATTTGCAAATGACATGTCAGATAAAGGGTTAGTATCAAAAATCTATAAAGAACTTATCAAACTCAACACCCAAAAAACAAATAATGCAGTAAAGAAATGGGCAGAAGACATGAATAGATACTTTTCCAAGGAAGACATCCAGATGGCTAACAGACACATGAAAAGATATTCAATATCCCTCATCATCAGGGAAATACAAATCAAAACCACAATTAGATACGACCTTACACCTGTCAGCATGGCTAAAAATAACACCTCAGGAAACAACAGATGTTGGCGAGAAAGGAGAGCCCTTTTGCATTGTTGATGGGAATGCAAACTAGTGCAGCCACTCTGGAAAACAGTATATAGGTTCCTCAAAAAGTTCAAAAACATAACTACCATATGACCCAGCAATTGCACTACAATGTATTTATCCAAAGGATTCAAAAATGCTGAATCAAAAGGGCACATACACTCCAATGTTTATAGCGGCATTATGAACAATTGACAAACTATGGAGAGTGCCAGATGTACATAAACTGATGAATGGATAAAGAAGATGTTAT
>NW_024415548.1:0-1276 GCF_014898765.1 Herpailurus yagouaroundi | reverse complement strand
TGTCGGCTGGTCCTGGCAGCCTGTGAGTTCTTTCCCTGACCCCCTTTCTCCCAAACCGCCCCTTCCACCGTTGGTACTGAGGAATGGCTAAGAATCCAGGGGCCATCCAAGCAAAGGCTGTGGGGTTTGGAGGCGTGGGACTGGAAAGTCTAGGCAGATGAGTGAGGAAGGATGCTGTGTGTGTGGAGAGTAGCAGAGAACTCGGGGTGAAACATGCCTTTGCTTCTTGTATTCATGGCTGTTGGTGCTGGCTGGTAAATAAAGGTGATGTCCATAACCATCTGTAAGTGTCCATTACTCTGATGGACCAGGGATGCCAAAGCCCTGGGGAAAGAAGTTCCATACTCGTATTCACACTTGGGTCCTCCAGCCAGGAGTCTTGGGACTCGGCCCCTCCTCAGGGTCTCCATTTGGGGGCCACAGGCCCCTGTTCCACCTGGAGATTTATACCTACAGCCAACCAATACCTGAGAGGTTGTGTGGGTATGTGAGCCCAGGCTCATGAATCATGCCGGGGGGGGGGGGGGCGGAGAGTCTTGGGATTCCTCCTCATTGGGAGAGGCCCCGATAGTCTCGCATGATGCTATTCTGTAGGAGGCATTGTATTGAGACAATCTAGGACTTCTTATCCATAAAGATACTGGGGCACATGGGGATTGTGGTTTTTTGGGTCTGTTTGTGTTTGGGTTTTCTCCAAGCCATAGATCTTGATCATGGCAGAATCAGGCGCACACACTTTTCCTCTGAATGATTTTTATATATTAAGGAGACATTTTTGCTGACTAAGAGAAAATAGTCCTTTTGTGCGGTGTTGGTATTCTGTAAGAGTGAGGGGTTGATTGTAGCTGCTGGGACCAGGGCCTGCTTTTACCTCTGACCCCCCAGCTCATGGTGCCCTGACAGTCTGCCTGTTTGCCTTCAGATTTCAGGAGGCCTTAACCACGCTCCCAGGCCTTAAATTCCTGTGTGTCTCTTTAAAAGAAACAATTGTTAGGTTTTGTTTTGGTGTTGTATAATTGTTTCCAAAAAGAAAATTCTTCAGAGCACTGAAATCTAAGTTCTGAGAAAGCCCCAAGCTCTCTCTCATCAGGGAGACCGGGGGTCCAACTGGGCCAGAAATGTGGCAGGAATGAGGAAGAATGTAGTCTAGAAGATTTGCCCTGTTCACACCATGCCACAGAAGGGGAGACCTTTGAGTTTCTCAGAGGATGGGACAAGAAAGCAGGCAAGGGCAAGGTGGGGGGACATACTGGATGCCTAGCACTGCACGACAGGT
>NW_024415547.1:489-10984 GCF_014898765.1 Herpailurus yagouaroundi | reverse complement strand
TTTAAAGCGTTTTTCAGCTCCTCGTGACTGTTCCTTAGTCCCTTGATCTCTGTAGCAAGAGATTCTCTGCTGTCAGCTATACTGTTTTCAAGCCCAGCGATTAATTTTATGACTATTATTCTAAATTCACTTTCTGTTATATTATTTAAATCCTTTTTGATCAGCTCATTAGCTGTTGTTATTTCCTGGAGATTCTTCTGAGGGGAATTCTTCCGCTTGGTCATTTTGGATAGTCCCTGGTGTGGTGAGGACCTGTAAGGCACTTCCCCTGTGCTTGGTGTATAACTGGAGTTGGTGGGCGAAGCCGCAGTCAGACCTGATGTCTGCCCCCAGCCCACCGCTGTGTCCACAGTCAGACTGGTGCGTGCCTTCTCTTCCCCTTTCCTAGGGGCGGGATTCACTGTGGGGTGGGGTGGCCCGTCTGGGCTACTTGCACACTGCCAGGCTTGTGATGCTGGGGATCTGGCGTCTTAGCTGGGGTGGGTAGGCAAGGTGCACAGGGGCAGGAGGGGCAGGCTTAGCTTGGTTCTCCTTAGGTGATCCACTTTGGGAGGGGCCCTGTGGCAGCAGGAGGGAGTCAGATCCGCTGCCGCAGGTTTGGCTCCGCAGAAGCGCAGAGTTGGGTGTTCGCGCGGAGCGAGCAAGTTCCCTGGAAGGAACTGGTTCTCTTTGGGATTTTGGCTGGGGGATGGGCGGGGGAGATGGCGCTGGCGAGCGCCTTTGTTCCCCACCAAACTGAGCTCTGTCTTCAGGGGGCTCAGCAGCTCTCCTTCCCTTTGTGCTCCAGCCTTCCCGCCCTCTGAGCAGAGCTGTTAACTTAGGACCTCCCAGACGCTAAGTCGCGCTTGCTGTCGGAACACAGTCCGTCAGGCCCCTCCGCTTTTTGCAAGCCAGACTCGGGGGCTCTGCTTGGCCGGCGAGCCGCCCCTCCGCCCCGGCTCCCTCCCGCCAGTCCGTGGAGCGCGCACCACCTCGCCGCCCTTCCTACCCTCTTCCGTGGGCCTCTCATCTGCGCTTGGCTCCGGCGACTCCGTTGTGGTAATCCTCTGGTGGTTTTCTGGGTTATTTAGGCAGGTGTAGGTGGAACCTAAGTGATCAGCAGGACGCGCAGTGAGCCCAGCGTCCTCCTACGCCGCTATCTTCTCATTATTGTTTTAATTTTTACTTTTTTAAATTAGTGAAGTTGAACATATTTTTGTATGTTTACTAACCCCTTAAATTTCTTTTTCTGGAAGTTTCCTGTTTATATGATGTTCCTATTTTTCTGATAGGCTGATTGTCTTAAGTTTTTCTAGGAGCCCTTCATATATTATTATTATGTTTCATCTAATGTAGGTTGAGTGTATCTTTTTCCATTTCTGGTTTTGTTTAAATTTTTTTTAAATCTACAAATATTAAAATTTTTACATAGCCAGATATATCACCCTTTTCTTTTGTGACTTTTGAGTTTCTTGTTTTAATTATAAAGGACTTTAATTAATAAATATAATATAATAAATCTATATAATTCCTTAAAACTACTGTCTGATTCTTTAACTGATTGGGATTGCCATTCTCAGCGTAAAGTCAGAGGACAAGAAACTACTGTCAGAATTTATTAATTAGCAAATTTGTATAAGAGGCATATGACATTACAGAAACTTTGCTAGGTTCTGGGAATTAGCAAAGATTTAAGGCACCATCCCTGCCTTCATAAAGTTGATTCTAGCTGACTAACTAAACATTAAGTACTTATGATAATACCTACCTCTTAGAGTTCTTTTCAGGATTAAATGAAATAGTAACATAAAGTGCTTATAATAGTACCTGGCATGGAGCTAATGCTCAATAAAATGTTAGCTGTCATTATTATTATTGTTATTTTATTTCTGTTATAAGCCTATATTATAAGTGTTATAACTCTTATAAGAACTTAGCAGAAGCATCCTGTATGTTTGTGTGTGTCTAGGATTGGAAAAGTTTTCACAGAAAAGGTGTGTTTGAGAAGGGCCTTGAAATATAAGTTATTTGGTAGGAAGAAGAGCATTCCAGACAGGAAGCAAGCTTTTATAGAGATATCAGCAGACACATGATACAGAGGTATAAATAAGCAAAATATAAGCCCAAATAAATAAAGTGGGGCCTTGAATGTCATGCTAGGAAGTTTGAATTAACCTTATTGTCACTGTGAGGACAAACTCCTCCATCCATTCATTCAACAAATACTTTTTGAATACCTGCTATGAAGCAGGCACTTTTATAGGCAGTGGAGATACAGTGGTGGGATTAACATAGATAAGATCCACATTGATCTGAAATTTAGATCTAGTCAGGTAAATGAGTAAGGGAATAGACTACTTAGTTAAGTATCCATTATAATTAGTATGAGGATGGAAAGAAAGTGAAGGACAATAGATGGTAACTGAGGAATACTACTTTAGAAAGGTTAAGAAGTTAGAAAGGTCAGGGAAGGCCTTTCCAAGGAGGTGACCAATTTGGGAAGAACATACCAGTAAGAAATTGTCTAGTAAAGGTGCCTCAAGACAGTAATAGTAGAAGAGAGCCCTTGAATTTATTTTATTTTATTAAAAAAATTTTTTTAACATTTATTTTTTGAGAGACAGAGTGTGAGCGAGGGAGAGGTAGAGAGAGAGGAAGTCACAGATTCTGAAACAGGCTCCAGGCACTAAGTCCCATGTGGGGCTTGAACTCACAAACCATGAGATCATGACCTGAACCGAAGTCTGTCACTCAACCGACTGAGCGACCCAGGTGCCCCGTAGACAGCCCCTGAATTTAAATTTCATAAAAGAAAGGTACTCATGGTTTGATATTTAATGGTTTTTCATATTTGCCTATTTCTGTGAAAGGGACTTGTATTTGTATATCACTTCCACTTATGTGTAGTTAAAACCCTCGTGAGTCAGTTATGACAACTACTAGCCCAAGTGAAGTGGTCAGTCCATAAACTGAAACTGGCCACATCTTTTTGGGGGGGAGTGGGGGAAGATAAGTATTTTTCTCAATTCTCATTTTTTTTATTATTACTTTTTAATATAATTTATTGTCAAATTGGAAGCTGGCCACTTCTAATAAGCCTTCCGGCTAATCCAGATTATTGCTTCTGATTGAAAATAATACCATATAGCATCCATATCACCAAAGTGCTTTTTGTGTTCACATTGCTCTCAATAAATGATGGAGGCAAGTGAGTGTCTATTATTCCTATTTAATAGACATGAAAGCTGAGGCAGGCAAGATTTTGACATTGCTTGTGACTATAGAATGTGTTTTTCCAGGAGTAGTCCTTCACCACTTTTCATTTGCCTGTACAGAAGAATTACTGCTTGTCATTTACAAGGTCTGACCATAAAGCGACAAAGGTGTTTTCTATGAGCCACACACAAAAATCAGTCCATTTACCGTCCTCTGTAGTGTTATCATTTTCTTGCATAGCTTTTTAATTGTTCTTATTTTATTTAATGTTTTCACATGTGGTTTCCTAACATACACAACAACAACAACAGAAAAAAAGGTCATAAAGTCCTTGATGTCAGTGGTGAGACTGTGCATAAAATACTAACATTTTGTACCAGGCACAATAGCACGTACTAAAAAGATTAGTTAAAAGGAGCTTGAAAGGCAGTAGAAGTGGTTCTTGGTTTCCAGATGGCTAGAGGGATTGATTTATGAGGAATGAGTAAATAAATTATGCATGGCGTGGTTAAATGCATCTGAGGTAGTATTATAGCAGTCTGTAAATGAGAAGAAACATAAACATGGAGGTCTCAAAGAAGGGGAGAGGGAAGAAAAGAGGAAAAAGGGTTTAAGTAATAAGAAAAACTTCAGAGCTGTTCTCATAGTCCATCTGTTCTCACTTGCCTGCCTCTGCAGCCTGGATGTTATGGTCGGCAATTCATTCATTCAGCCATTCAATTATTCAGTATTTATGGAACCCCCAGATAGGAATGCAGCGCTGTGCAGTTTTAGTAATGCTTATCAGTTCCCTTGTTTCCCTCACCCCCTTGTCTTTCTACCTCACATGCCTGGCTACTCCTCTCTGACTGAGTGAGGACACAGGTAAAGGCACAGACGCATGAGAGAGCCTTTTCTTTTTTTTTTTTTTTTAAATTTTTTTTCAACGTTTTTTATTTATTTTTGGGACAGAGAAAGAGAGAGCATGAACGGGGGAGGGGCAGAGAGAGAGGGAGACCTAGAATCGGAAACAGGCTCCAGGCTCCGAGCCATCAGCCCAGAGCCCGATGCGGGGCTCGAACTCACGGACCGCGAGATCGTGACCTGGCTGAAGTCGGACGCTCAACCGACTGCGCCACCCAGGTGCCCCGAGAGAGCCTTTTCTAATCATGAAACAGAGTCTTGCGCATCTGAGTTCTGAGGCTCCCGGGACAGAATGACTGACAGTTGGAGCAGGAGGGAGGATAGCAGGGGATAGGGCGGGAGATCTAGTTAGAAATCTGGGTGAGATCTAGACTGTCTGTGCTTCTGGACCTTTTCTTGTAACCAAGGAGTCATCAAATAATTTAAAAGCAGAGGAATGATATGATCAGAGTGGTGCTTTAGGGAATTTATGGCTGTGTGGAGGATGGATTCAGGGGAGGAGTGGGTTGGAGACTGGAAGACCAGTTAAACTGTTATTTAAAAAAAAAAACATCTATGTAAAAGATCAAAAGGCCTGTATTAAGACAACAGGAATGGAGAGGAAGAAATAGCTTTTGGAGGAATTTCAAAAGGGGGCTTGGTAGGTCCAATTAGATATGGGGAATAACCTAGAAGAGTCACAGATGACTTCAAAGCCCAGGTGGAGTATGAGGGCAGGCTGAGTCCCCCTCGTGTGGGGGAACATGCCCACACCACCCCTGCAAGCCTTGGCATAACCTCCCAATGTCCCAGGGAAGGAAAAATGTCATTTACGTTTTTTTAAAAAAAATTTAATGTTTATTTTTAAGAGAGAGAGAGAGTGCATGCGAGCGAAAGTGAGCGGGGGAAGGGCAGAGAGAGAGGGAGACACGGAACCCAAAGCAGGATCCAAGCTATCAGCACAGAGCCCGACACGGGGCTTGAACCCATGCACGAACTGCAAGATCACGACCTGAGCTGTAGTCGGACATGTAACCAACTGAGTCACTTAGGCACCCTAGAAAAGTGTCTTTTAAAATGAAACACATGGCAGTGTGTGAAATCCACCAGGTAAGCTGTGAAACAGTTGCATTTGTTCTGCCCTGCTGCAAGGAAAGATTATAATATTCCTCCAGAAAGAAATGGAAAACATCTTGGGCTCTGGCTCATGGGCAAACCTGTCAGCACTTCAGTTGACTCAAGCAATTGTGTGGATGGCACAGGGAGAATAAGTAAAGAGAATTTGGGATCTATCACCCTCATAATGCTATAACTTGCCTAAACACTTAGCCTGGGAGAATAGCAATTATCACTGCTGCTTTTTGAGCTGGAAAAAAAAAAAGTGGCCTGTATCCAAAGCTCCATGGGGCACATAAACCACACCAGTTTTATATGCTGAAGCCTCCAAATGAGGCTTATTATGATGTCCACAGGCTTTACAGGCTTCCTTTAGGGTACTTGATAGGAAAATACCTAGTCAGATTTTAGAATCCGTGTCGCTTTATCTCTCCCCATTTATTTACTGGTATTTGTGTCTTATCTAAAATACATGCTTTATGCAGATACACAGTTTTTACCTAATGTCCCATCCAGGATACCACATTGCATTTAGTCTTTATGTCTCTTTGGTCTCCTCTTGGCTGTGATGGCTTCTTAGACTTCCTTTGTTTTTGATGACCTTGACAGCTGTTTTTTCAGTAGCCTTTAAATTTCATTGCATACCTGTGTCCTTTTTTCCCCAGTTTCAGTGAGAGATAATTGATAGACATCACTATGTAAGTTTAAGGCTTACAGCATCATGGTTTGATTTATGTATACTGTGAAATGATTACCACAGTGGGTTTAGTTAAAATCCATCATCTCATATAGATACAATCAAAAGAAAACGACATCTCCTTGGGATGAGAACTCTTAGGATTTACTCTTAACAACTGTCCTATATATCATACAGCAGTGTTAACTGTTAGCGGTAGTCCATCATGTTGTACATTATATCTTATTTATGTTATAACTGTAAGTTTATACCTTTTTGACCACCTTTCTCCAGCTCTCCATCCTCCTACCCACTGCTTCTGGTAATCACACCTCTGATCTCTTTTTCTATGAGTTCTTTCTTTCTTTTTTTTTTTTTTTTACATTCCACATGTGAGATCACAAAGTATTTGTCTTTCTCTGTCTGACTTATTTCACTTAGCATAATGCCCCCAGTGTCCATCCATGCTGTCACAAATGGCAACATTTCCTCATTTTTAAAGGCTAAATAATACTCTATTGTGTATGTATATACCACAATTTCTTTATGCATTCATCATCGATGGGCACTTAGGCTGCTTCTATGTCTTGACTATTAGAAACAATGCTGCAGTGAACATGAGAATGCAGATATCTTTTCGAGTTAGCCATTTTGTATTCCCATCAGGAACAAATGAAGAGTTCCTGTTCCTCCAGATCCTTGTGAATGATTGTATTGTCAGCATTTTAGATTTTAGCCATTCTAATAGGTGTGTAGTGGTATCTCATTGAATTTGCACTTCCCTGATGACATAGGATGTTAAGCATTTTTACATTTACTCTTTGCCGTCTGTGTATCTTTGGTGAGGCCTAGATGTTTCTATTTAGACCTTTCTTCTTTTCTAATATAGGTACTTAATGCTGTGAATTTCTCTCTCAGCACTATTTTGGCTGCATCCTACAGATTTTTATATCTTATATTTTCATTTTCATTTACTTCAAAATAGTTTTTAATTTGTCTTGAGACTTCTTTGGCCCATGGGTTACTTAGAAGGGCGTTGTTTAATTTCCAGGTATTTGGGCAGTTTCCAGCTATTGCTCTGATTGGTTTCTAGTTTAATTCCATTGTGGATTTATGGAAAATGGCTAGGAGTTGGGCTGTTTAATTTGGGGCTGTTTAAAGTGTAACTGTTTGTGCCAGAGAGTTAAAATTTTGTAGTGTCCTTGTTTTGGTGTCACCTCCTGGTTCTGAGTTTTCTGTAAGTGCAGCTTGTTGAGAGAGATTCTGTGGCGTGTAGTTCTCTCAGCTGCCATCTATTGCCATTATACTGGAGCCACTGGTGTGGTGGTAAGGTATGGGAGCAGGTCATTTTATAATTTTCTGTGAAATCTTGGTGTCTGCTGGGCCTGTATCTTGTGGCTGTGACCTTCACAAGGTTTAGTCCAGTGGTATAGTTTTTGTTTTCCCTGCCCCATACTTCTGTTCAGACCACAGCATTCACCATCCATTTCCTGGAAGCCCAGGCCCTTGTTGACTGTTCTTTTTTGTTTCCTTTGGGTGAGATGAGAAGGCTGGCCTGGTGGTGCCTGCTGGAGTGAAAAGAATGCCCTTCCCCCAGCAGGGATGAGGCTCAGGCAAAGTATTTCCCCCTGGAGCATAGTCCTTTGGTGTAGAGAAAGCTCTGGGGTATTTCACAATGATTACTCTTCCCCTCCCCTTGTCAGAGCCAGGAAGGGATATTTCTCTTATCTTCCCTGTGAGAACTTGGTTGGGTTCCCGGAGGTAGAGCCCACAGAAGGGTAAGCCTCAGAGGTTTCTCATGCTCACGCAAGTCTACACACTCAGCATTTCAGCTGTTCCTCAAAGTTGCCATTCAAGTGTCCCTGCCAGTTTATGTTCCCATTGGTTTCTACTTCAGGTAAGCAGATCTCTTTGTGTCTTTTTGGAGAAACCTGTGTCTTCAGACTTGGGTGTTTTGGTGGCAGTTTCCCCTACAACCTTAGTTCTCAGAAGGGGCCATGACTTTGCAGTTTGTTCATTTTTTTCTTGTTTTAAGGATGGGAGTGACAGATCCTAAGCTTTTTACTTGCCAGAGCTGAATCTGGAAGCTCCCCCCCCCCCCACCCTTTTTCTCAATTAGTGAAACCACTTTGGTCCCCTCTTGAAGGGAAAAAAATTTCAGAGACCCTTTGGCAGTACTATAATCCAGAGTGGATTATTTTTAACCTTACTTTGTTCTGATTTATAACATGGGGTAAAAGGGGTGCTGTAATGTCTTAGGAGTGTTTTGGGGGTCTGTGGCTAGCAGGTACTCCACAGATACTGTGGCCATGTTGGTACAGCTATAGTTAGCCATATGCCAGAAGTGATGGGTCCTAAGTTGTAGTATACTTCACAGGTGAGCTGACTCTTTCTTTTCTAGGGATTGTAGTGCCATTTTATGATCCTGCCAGAAGAATGAAATCAGAATACCATTTGGAATTCCTCAAAGCTTAAGAAGTGTTCTCAAAAGTCATTCAGTATAATGTATTAGTGACAAAAAAAATCATTGCTAAAATGATAGAGTATCAGAGTTGGAAGGGACCTTAAAAATCATACTTGCTAATCTTCCCTCATTTTACAGACAACCTGAAACCTGAAACCCACAGAGATTAAGGCAATTGCCCAAGGTGATACAACTAGTGATTTGTGGAGTAGGGTTAGAACCTACCTTCTCACTGCTGGACAACAGGGCTAATGGCAAAGACTTTCTTTGCATTGTCTTTCATTTAACAACTTTGTAAGCCATCTTCCTCGCGGTGTTTTCCTCCTGGTGTTCTCCAGAAACTGTCACCTGCTTTGTTTCTAAATACTCCAGTGATCTGCCTCTCAGAATGAAAGTTTGCCCTTTGCAATGTCCGGTCTCTACTTTTCTGGCTGTGTTCTCATTCTTTTTCTTTTTAGCCATCACTATGTAACACAGAGATACACCTCACTATTGAAGATTCCAACAACACACGTGTATATAAAATGTGAAAGGCTCCCCTATACTAAGCATTCCAGAGATAACCCCTCAAACTAATTCAATGTGACCCTGTCAATGCTTTTTCTATCCAGTTAACGCATAAGCACACAATTTAAAAAAATTCTACTTAATGATTCTGTGACTTTTTTCACATAATGTGTTTGAGAGACTTTGCTATTTCAGTACACATCAGTTTACTCCTTCCCGTGAGCTATTCCCCCCTTACCAGACTCCTTCACTGTTGCCAGGTTTTCACTACTACTAACAGTGCTGCAGTGAATAACACACATACATTAGTGTGTACAGGTACCAGTGTTTCTTTGAGAGCAGTTCCTAGATTTTATATATCTAACTCATTATTTCTGTCCATGACATCACATTATTTCCATGAGTCCAAGACGAATCTCCTAATTGGTATTTCTTCTTGAAGCTTTTGACCCTGCCAAAGAATAATTGCTAATCTCTTGTCCCCAACTTCCTTTTGGAGATTAATAGGTAGAAACCAATGCAGGCTCAGTAGAGAAGAACTGGAGAACTGCTGCTTATGGAACAATAATTACAAGTTATTACACGGGATTGTGCTACCCAGCGGGTTATGCATTTTAGGGCAGCGTCTCCCTACCCATTACATTCCCCAGTCCTTTTGTCAATCCCATAAATGTGTAAATTTGAAAAGGAAGGAGTGAAGAGCGAGTAATAGAGCTGAGGGATGTTTTCTTTATATGGATAACCCCCTCAGCAACTTTGTCAAATCCAGCCCCTCTATTTCCAGTTCTACATTAATTTTAGTGGCATTCTAGTCCAGCGAGAGTCTGCAGATACCAAGCCATAATCCACATGCTATTTTTCCTAACTTTTGTTATGTCTGGTAGTTAGCACCCTGGTTCCAGTGGTAAAGAAGGTGGGTTGCATTCAGAACTTCCAGATTAGAGCAGATGCTGGGAGTAGGAGGCATAAAAGGGACACCCCGAAGCAAATGTCTACAACCCAGTGGGGATAGAGCTGTATCCGTTGGGAAACGAGTCCAAAGGTGGTCTTAGAATCTAGATTCATGCTTGGCTCTTAAGTCTTTTTCCCTATCCCTTGCTGCCATGCCCCATCTTCCTGTATACTTCTCAGAATCCTCAAACTTAGTTTTGTAGATTTGCAGTTTTTGCAGTCCTATTACCTGCATCTCTCACCACCCCTCATACTGTCTAGCTTTCAGCAGAGTTGAGATAGAGAGGTTCCTCTTAGTTGTCCTTCCTACTTCTTAGACAACTTTAAGTTGTCTTTCTTTCTGCAAACAGAAACCAAAGCAGTCAGTCCTTAAATGAAATGTGTGCAAAACAACACAGGCACTGACGAGTGATACTGGATGTCTGATGCAGTGCTTGGCAGTATCCTGCAGTGTCCTGATGTTTCAGCTGCTGAATCACGGGAACATTCAGGAGCTTCTAGGGGATGGTTGGCAGGGGGAAGAGGCCTCAGGAAAAAGGAGTTATTTATCTATAGCTCTGGAAGCATTTCAGTATTTAACAACCAATATGGCTGTACAGATGTGTATCAATGGATAGTTTCCTTGAACATGTGTCCCAGAGACCAAACTAAGACAGTATTTTATTTTATTTATTTATTTATTTATTTTTTAATATATGAAATTT
>NW_024415547.1:0-389 GCF_014898765.1 Herpailurus yagouaroundi | reverse complement strand
GCTTTGGCTCTCTCACACTCTAACCTCTTTTTTTTTTTTTCCTTCCCTTCCCCCATGGGTTCCTGTTAAGTTTCTCAGGATCCACATAAGAGTGAAACCATATGGTATCTGTCTTTCTCTGTATGGCTTATTTCACTTAGCATCACACTCTCCAGTTCCATCCACGTTGCTACAAAAGGCCATATTTCATTTTTTCTCATTGCCACGTAGTATTCCATTGTGTATATAAACCACAATTTCCTTATCCATTCATCAGTTGATGGACATTTAGGCTCTTTCCATAATTTGGCTATTGTTGAGAGTGCTGCTATGAACATTGGGGTACAAGTGCCGCTATGCATGAGTACTCCTGTGTCCCTTGGATAAATTCCTAGCAGTGCTATTGCTGG
>NW_024415546.1:3951-8655 GCF_014898765.1 Herpailurus yagouaroundi | reverse complement strand
CCTCCCTCCTTTCTTTCTTTCTTTCTTTCTTTCTTTCTTTCTTTCTTTCTTTCTTTCTTTCTTTCTTTCTTTCTTTCTTTCTTTCTTTCTTTCTTTCTTCTTTTCCTATAGATGGGCAATTCCCCAAAGGCTAATACTCCTTTGAGAATCATTAAAAAATTTTTTGGATGCTTTTAATCCACAAACCTTAAAGAAAAAGCCATTCATTTTCTTTTGCATGGAGGCTTGGCCCCAATAAAAATTGGAGGAAGAAACCTGGCTGACAGAGGAAGATATCAATTATAATATCATATTGAAACTGGACTTGTTCGTGCAAACATGAGGGGAACTGGTAAGAAGCCCCTATATTCAGCATTTGGAGGGCCTTAAGAGAAAATTGAGATATTTGTTAGCTCAATCCTGGCCTATTTGTAACCCTTTCCAAGGGTTCACAATGATCAAGGGAGGGAACTAAGAGCCCCTTGCCTGTACCCACAGCTGACCTAGAGGAGGAGGAAGGGAAATCTTCCACTTCAACCTCTGCCTCCTCAGGTCCTCAGTCTATATATCCAGACTTTAAAATGTGCACTTCTGTTCCCTGCTGCCCATCTTATCCAGGCCCTCCCCATGATGTAACAAGCATCTTTCCCCTACAAGAAGCCAGAGTGCAGGAAGGAGAAACACAGGGAAACACAACCATGATAATATTACAAGTACCTTTTTCATTGTAAGATTTAAGGCAGATAAAAGGAGATCTAGGTAAATCTTCTGATGATCTGGATAAGTAAATAGAAGCTTTTCAGAATATTAGCTTTTTTGAGTTGACCTGGAAAGATAAAGTGCTTTTGTTGAATCAGACTTTTAATGAGACAGAGAAACATGGGGTTCTGGCAGCAGCTGAAAGATATGGGAATGAACAACTCATTCTCATGGGACTGGAGATTGTATTGGGAACTTCTACTTTTGTACTGGGTCTAGGCACTTCCATCCCACCATGGACAATGGACGATAACCATCCCACTGAGGAATGGTATTGGCACCACTTCAAGGCTTTTGTTTTGGAGACATTAAGGAGGTCTAAAGTTAAATGCTTAAGTTATGCTATATTAGCCGGTATCTTACAGACACAGGATGAAAACCTGGTGTCCTTCCTGGAGAGGTTAAGAGAAGCTTTCATTAAATACATAGGTATCTCTCTTGATGACCCCAAAGCTGAGATGATTCTAAAGGACAAACTGTCACTCAAATGGCCCCAGATATTCAGAGAAAACTGCCAAAATTGGCAGAAGGGACCATGGAGGAGCTCTTACAAGCTGCCAATTTAGTATATTACAACTGAGGTCAAGAGGACCTTACATACTATGTCAGACCATGCTTCCCAAGGTCCTGGCACCAAGTATATGACTATTTGGGGCACTGGAAATGAGAATGTCCTCAGAGGGGACAACAGAAGTTAAAGCCCCATAAATAAGCCATACCCCTTGGGTGGAGATAGTCAATGGAGATCTGGATGCCCTCAAGGACCTCAATCTGAGAGGACTCATATAACCAATGTCCTTGAAAGGGACTGATGGGGCCTAGGGCTCTTCATGGTGGTTTCCCATGAACCAACAATCTCTCAGAAATCCACAGCTTCAAGTAATGGTAACTCCGTATTTAAAAGGAGAAAACAGCTGATTTTCTTCTTGGTGTTGGAGCCACCTTTTTCTGTCCTTTCCACTCAGTCAACGATCCAAATGTGGTATTAACTATTAGAGGCATATCCAGAAGACTTAGGATTAAATATTTCTTAGCCACTGGGTGTATATGATGAGACTTGATTTTTTCAGATTCTTTTTTTATAATGCCAGAGATCCATACTCACTTACTAGAAGGGGACAATAACATTAGGAACTACAGAGCTACTACCTCCAGGATGGATACCAATTGCCTAAACTTATAATAATCTGGGTATCAAGGATCAGTCTTTCCTTGAGGTAAGATTAAAGTTGTTCCATAGAATTGTTCCTATGGAAACTGGATGGTCAAAGGGGAAATTGAGGATTGAGGACCATAAACTAGTTAAGGGGCTTAATTATTCTAATTGACAGCATAAAAAAATACAAGTGAGCATGGAAGATGAGGGAAAACTCATAGTTAAAAAAAAATGACCATACATATCAGGGATTTTTTAGATGGTTACAATGTGTCTTTCCTTCTATTGGTGTGACCTCCTCCCTTTAAACTTTGCATTGGGAATATTAAGGCTCATTGGTCTAATATTATTTTTATATATAATTCATAGAAGCCATCACATATGCCAGAAAAAGACGACATCCAATAAAATCTTGCTAATCCAAGCATCCCAAACACCGTCCTATTAAATGGACGTTTGGATCAACCTCTGAACCTGCCCTGACTGTTGTTTCCATTATGACCCCCACTCAGCAGGAAGTAGTTAAGATCATTGTCCCTGTAAGGGCAGTTGGGAGTCATGTCTTCAGAGTGAGGAATACATAGGAAAATATGAGACTCAGTAGGCAGAGAAGGAAAGGTGTTCCTTTGGTAGGGAAAAACGTTCCAATATTTTGGAATAATGCTGGGATTGTGTGACCACAGGAAATCCCTTTAGGTCTAAAGTTCGTCTTAAGAATGTTCCAGATACCACATACTCCCCTTCAGATTCCCATCAGGAATTTGACAGTCAAAATACCTAGCTTAAAAAAAAAAGTAAACTTTCATAAAACTTGTCTTATACGAAGAACAGTATGACCATAGAAAGTTAATAGATACAGAACTGTCCGTGTAAAAGCAGGAGAATACATATTCCATTCAAGTATACATGGAACATTCTTCAAAATAAATCTGGAGAGAGACAAAGGAAAATAAAGAAGGAGGTGTAGAACATGTACCAAGAGAATGGATTAAATATGTCTGGTTAAACAAGTCAACAATCTGAGTATCCACACTAGAGGAGGGAAGAGATAAGAAGGAGAAAAAGAAGGAAGAATATATCTATACAATAAGAATTGTCTGAGAATTAAACCAGGCAATGCAACAGTGCTGGTTAAGAACAGACACTGTCTGGTTCATCAGCTTCAGTCCCACTTCAGTAGATATGCGGTTATGGGGTGCAAAGGGGCATGGTTGGGGTAGACTGTCCCGCTTTCCTGAAGCTCCACCTTGTTGGTGATTGGGAGAAATATGTGACGCCCCAGTCTCTCCTCCACCAACCAGGTGTTCCAAACCACCACTGTTCAAGCTGTACTCACTGTGCCACAGTAGCAAATGAGGCAATTTTTCTCACTGTACTGACTCCCATGCCCTGACAATTGGTTGGGATTCAAACTCCTGTTCCTCATGCCCCAGTATTGGGAGAGTGCTGCACCACGCTGGCGGCACATGTAGTCTTGTCTTTTGAGAGAATACAAACCCTCTCCTCACAGCACCCCAGGAAGAGGATCTCTTTCCCTTACTGAGAACTACACCTTTGACCTAGCCACTGAGGCCAGGGCTGCCTCCTCTCCCCCCTAGGTGCATGGTAAGGGCAGCTGGCCTCAGTCCAGAGAAAGCCCCTCAGTTAGAAATGAGATCTTTCTATGTCCTAGTCCATGTTTTTTCTCTTGTTATGATACAGTTCTATGCTTCCCCAACCTCTCTTTCTATTCTCTTTGCCTCTCTGAAGAAGGGGATACCTCCCCTCTGTTAGTTTTATCTCTCCCAGTTCACAATCATGCACCTAAGGCCTGATTGTCCCAGTGGTTGTCCCAGTGGTTCCCTGGAAGTGACTATCTTTGCCTCATTGACTCTTGGAATTCAAAGTCCTTTAGCTCAACTCTGTTTTGTTTGAGAGATGAGAGAACTTCAGATCCTCCTACTTCTCTGCCATGTCGGCCCCTCACCTTATACTCTTAAATGTCTACCTTCAATTTAATATCATCAGTAAAGCCATTTGTAATCGTCCTAGCCTCTATCCTCAAATATTTCTCTGAACCCCATATATATGGATTCAGAGAAATCTATATATCTATACCTATTCATATTTAGACCTATATCATCTATATCTTTATCTATCTATCTATCTATCTATCTATCTATCTATCTATCTATCTATCTATCTAATCTATATATAGATTTTTTTCCCCCTCAGATGGGTTTATTAGTCACTATACCAACCTGACCATTATCCAATATAGTGGCTCTGCATGAATTAGAAAAAGGAACCCTTTTCTCAAAATATTTTCCTACCATCTTCTGGGTTAATTTCCTACTAACTGCAAATCTACAAAGAAAGTAGGGCACATGGGCTTCCCTCAGAGTTGTGATAGGCACAAATGGGCAACATACTCAATCATGGATAGAGCTCATTGTGAGACATTTCACGAGTTACTGAGCACTTCCAGGCCTCAGTTTCTACCTTTGAAAAAAACTGGGGGCAGTGGTCTCTCCCCTGACTATGAGGAGCATTAAATGTAATTCATTAAGCTCCTACACTCAGCTGTTACAAGGTTGAATATATGTTAATGGTAGCTAGTGTTTCAGCATGCTGTTTAATTTGTATTTATTCAAAAGTCTTCTTGTCTTTGATATTGGCAATGGATGCTTTTTGAGCATTTGGAGTGAAGGAGTGTCTGAAAATGATCCTAAAAAGGCAAAAGTGACTTCAGTTGGAACTTCTGCTTTACTCAGTGCCTTTCTTTTTGTAAGTTTATTTATTTATTTTTAGAGAATGAGTGATCCGGGCGG
>NW_024415546.1:0-3851 GCF_014898765.1 Herpailurus yagouaroundi | reverse complement strand
AGGGAGGGAAGGAGAGACAATCTCAGGAAGACTCTGCACTAATAGGGCTTGATCTCATGAACCATGAGATAATAACCTGAGCCAAAATAAAGAGCTGGACACTTAACCAACTGAGCCATCCAGCCATTGAATGATTCTCTTACTGTCTTTTTAATCACATAAGACCTGTCTCTACATATGCGTATGCACACAGACAGGTCTCTGTCTACCCAGTGATTAGGCAAATGATTCTAGAGTTTATGTTACATCTATAGCTGATAAAGGATGACACCCAGATGGGTCATACAAGTACTCAACAATTATGAGAATTATAGTATATTCAGGGAAGAGCTGTGTCTGCTGAAATAAGAAGTCAGTGCCATATTATGAAACCTGAAATCAGCGCTCATTATACTAATTATGTATACTAATCATTTCACTAATTATAACTCCTGTAGAGATAAATTACTAACCCAAGAAAGTTTCATTCTCAGACTGATACAGTGAGGATAAGAAAGGGAGAATTGCCTTTTGGGATTAAAATAAAAAATTATAAATGGACAAAGTTTTGCTTAACAAGGATTTAATGGAAAATGTTTCTGTGGGAAGAACAAATATTGTTAAAATGTCAATACTACCCAAAGCAATCTACATATTTAATGCAATCCCTATCAAAATAACACCAACATTCTTCACAGAGCTAGAATAATCCTAAAATTTGTATGGAACAAGAAAAGATCCCAAATAGCCAAAGCAATCTTGAAACAGAACACCACAGCTGTAGGTATCACAATCCTGGACATCAAGCTGTATTACAAAGCTGTAATCATCAAGACAGTATGATACTGGCACAAAATACAGACACTCAGATCAATGGAACAGAATAGAAAGCCCAGAAATGTACCCACAAACATGTTGCCAACTAATGTTTGACTAAGCAGGAAAGAGTATCCAATGGAATAAAGACAGTCTCTTCAGCAAGTGGTGCTGGGAAAACTGGACAGCGACATGCGGAAAAATGAACCTGGACCACTTTCTTACCTTATACACAAAAATAAACTCAAAGTGGATGAAAGACCTAAACGTAAGACAGGAAGTCATCAAAATCCTCAGGGAGAAAGCAGAAAACAATCTCTTTGATGTTGGCCACAGCAACTTCTAACTCAACACATCTGCAGAGATAAGGGAAACAAAAGCAAAAATGAACCATTGGGACCTCAAGATAAAAATCTTCTTCTGCACAGCGAAGGAAACAATCAGCAAAACTAAAAGGCAATGGATAGAATGGGAGAAGATATTTGCAAGTGACATATCAATAAAGGGTTAGTATCCAAAATCTATAAAGAACTTATCAAACTCAACACAAAAAAGACAAATAATCCAATGAGGAAATGGGCAAAAGACATGAATAGACACTTCTCCAAAGGAGACATCGAGATGGCTAGCAGACACATGAAAAAAATGCTCAACATCACTCATCATCAGGGAAATACAAATCAAAACCACAATGAGATACCACCTCACACCAGTTCGAATGGCTAACATTAACAATTCAGGCAACAACAGATGTTGGCGAGGATGCAGAGAAAAAAGATCTCTTTTGTGCTGCTGGTGGGAATGTAAACTGGTTCAGCCACTCTGGAAAACAGTATGGAGGTTACTCAAAAAATTAAAAATAGAAATATCCTACAACCCAGCAATTGCACTACTAGGCATTTATCCATGGGATACAAGTGTGCTGTTTTGAAGGGGCACATGCTCCCCAATGTGTATAGCAGCACTATCAACAACAGCCAAAGTAGGGAAAGAGCCCAAATGTCCATCGATGGATGAATGGATAAAGAAGATATGGTATATATATACAATGGAGTATTACTCAGCAGTCAAAAAGAATAAAATCTTGCCATTTGCAACAAGGTGGATGGAACTAGAGGGTATTAAGCTAAGTGAAATTAGTCAGTCAGAGAAAGACAAATATGTGACTTCACTCATTTAAGACACAGAACAGATGAACAGAAGGGAAGGGAAACAAAAACAATATAAACAGGGAAGGGGACAAAACATAGAGACTCAAATATGGAGAATAAACAGAGGGTTGCTGGAGGGGTCGTAGGAGGTGGGGCTAAATGGGTAAGGGGCATTAAGGAATCTACTCCTGAAATCATTGTTGCACTATATGCTAACTAACTTGGATGTAGTTTTAAAAGAGAAAAGAAGGAGAAGAAAAGAAAGAAAAGAAAATATTTCTGTGGTGAAGTGAGTTTGTAATGCTCCTGGCCCCTTCTTTTTTATTTATAATGAGTGTTAGCATGGTAAAGAGTCTTCTCAGACCTGGGGAACCTAAAGTCAAGGAGAAGGATGACTACCAAAAAGGGAAACAGGTGGTGAAGATTAAGTAGGTTCCTTGCAAAAATTGAGGCCCACATCTCCCTTGTCCAAGAGTGAAACTGCAAAACACACTGAAGTGTATCAGTGTGACCAAAGAGGCCTGGAGCCTAGGAACTCAGATGTGCGAGGGCGGGGTCATGCTAGGGCTTGACTGGGAACAAAGCTCAACAAGAACATGCCCAAAGGACTCATGGGACTGTGCAGAGCCTGTCTAGATATTGACACAAAGGCATCAAGATGCATGCCAATAGCTAGCAGATCAGACCTTCTAGTTTCTTCTGCAGTAATTTGGAAGCAACACTGACCCTCCACTGTACTCAGACAGGGCCTATTTTATGGGGTGGAAAGAAGGGGATACAGAGCCTCTCAAAATGAGGATACTAGACCTGTAGCTCTAAGGCAGATGAGAGCTTTAGGGACAAACTTAAGGCAAAGAGGTGATATATTTAGTTTTGAGTTAAAAAGGCAAATCAAATGAGTTACAAGAACAGTAATATTCCTTACTGCCATTATTCCATTTCTCATGATTGGAAGTACCTCTGTAGCTCATTGTTTGTCTTCTTAAACAAGATATTAAAATTCAAGGTTTTGAGTAAAGTATCACCATGGAAAATCACAGCCTCATTTGGAAATACTCTTGAAGCACAGGATGTTAACAGTTCTGAGAGGTTTATCTGTGAGAGGTAGTATCTCCAGGCACAGCCCTGCATTAGTTCTCTCCCTATACAGATTGCTGAGTCAGGAAAGGGCAGGTTTCATTTCCCCCAAATGAAATGTTTAACCATATTGATAGCCTACTGTTTTACAACCAGAAAATAAAGAGTCAGAGAGTCTAGGGCAGCAGGGGTGTATACTTCTTGCCCATCATTGTCATTCAATGCCTGGTAACCATGGAAAAGCACTTTAGGAAGCAGTGGAGTGTGTCACAGTTGCAGAGAGACAGAAAGTATATAAGGATCTGTAGGGTTCCCAGGTATTCCTTTGGCTTCAACAGCAAGCAAGACAAAAAGAGAAGATCTTAGTAAGTAAAATGGGGGTATTCCCACCATTCAGGCTCAGAGGAGAAGCCCCTCTCAATAGCTTGAGAAAGGGATTAGGAAGGCAAGTCATATTCCATTTCTTGTCCAATTCTCCTATTGGTTTAGCAACTTAGCACAAGTTGTTTTTTTTTTTTTTTAATTTTTTTTCAACGTTTATTTATTTTTGGGACAGAGAGAGACAGAGCATGAACGGGGGAGGGGCAGAGAGAGACGGAGACACAGAATCGGAAACAGGCTCCAGGCTCTGAGCCATCAGCCCAGAGCCTGATGCGGGGCTCGAACTCACGGACCGCGAGATCGTGGCCTGGCTGAAGTCGGACGCTTAACTGACTGCGCCACCCAGGCGCCCCACAACTTAGCACAAGTTTTATGAAGGACATACGCTACATAATAAGACATAAATATAAATATAAATATAAATATAAATATAAATATAAATATAAA
>NW_024415545.1:1534-3781 GCF_014898765.1 Herpailurus yagouaroundi | reverse complement strand
AGATTGAGAGTGAGGGGATGGAGAACTATTTATCATGCTACTGGAAGCCAAAAGAAAGCTGGAGTAGCCATACTTATATCAGACAAACTAGACTTTAAATTAAAGGCTGTAACAAGAGATGAAGAAGGGCATTATATAATAATTACAGGGTCTATCCATCAGGAAGAGCTAACAATTATAAATGTCTATGCGCCGAATACCGGAGCCCCCAAATATATAAAACAGTTACTCATAAACATAAGCAACCTTATTGATAAGAATGTGGTAATCGCAGGGGACTTTAACACCCCACTTACAGAAATCGATAGATCATCTAGACACATGGTCAGTAAAGAAACACGGGCCCTGAATGATACATTGGATCAGATGGACTTGGCATATATTTAGAACTCTGCATCCCAAAACAACAGAATATACTTTCTTCTCGAGTGCACATGGAACATTCTCCACGATAGATCATATACTGGGCACAAAACAGCCCTTCATAAGTTTACAAGAATTGAAATCATACCAAGCATACTTTCAGACCACAATGCTATGAAGCTTGAAATCAACCACAGGAAAAAGTCTGGAAAACCTCCAAAAGCATGGAGGTTAAAGAACACCCTACTAACGAATGAGTGGGTCAACCAAGGAATTAGAGAAGATTTAAAAAATATATGGAAACAAACGAAAATGAAAATACAACAATCCAAACGCTTTGGGACGCAGTGAAGGCAGTCCTGAGAGGAAAATACATTGCAATCCAGGCCTATCTCAAGAAACAAGAAAAATCCCAAATACAAAATCTAACAGCACACCTAAAGGAACTAGAAGCAGAACAGCAAAGACAGCCTAAACCCAGCAGAAGAAGAGAAATAATAAAGATCAGAGCAGAAATAAACAATATAGAATCTAAAAAACTGTAGAGCAGATCAACGAAACCAAGAGTTGGTTTTTTGAAAAAATAAACAAAATTGACAAACCTCTAGCCAGGCTTCTCAAAAAGAAAAGGGAGATGACCCAAATAGATAAAATCATGAATGAAAATGGGATTATTACAACCAATCCCTCAGAGATACAAACAATTATCAGGGAATACTATGAAAAATTATATGCCAGCAAATGGGACAACCTGGAAGAAATGGACAAATTCCTGAACACCCACACGCTTCCAAAACTCAACCAGGAGGAAACAGAAAGCTTGAACAGACCCATCACCAGCGAAGAAATTGAATCGGTTATCAAAAGTCTCCCAACAAATAAGAGTCCAGGACCAGATGGCTTCCCAGGGGAGTTCTACCAGACGTTTAAAGCAGAGATAATACCTATCCTTCTCAAGCTATTCCAAGAAATAGAAAGGGAAGGAAAACTTCCAGACTCATTCTAGGAAGCCAGTATTACTTTGATTCCTAAACCAGACAGAGACCCAGTAAAAAAAAGAGAACTACAGGCCAATATCCCTGATGAATATGGATGCCAAAATTCTCAATAAGATACTAGCAAATCGAATTCAACGGCATATAAAAAGAATTATTCACCATGATCAAGTGGGATTCATTCCTGGGATGCAGGGCTGGTTCAACATTCCCAAATCAATAATGTGATACATCACATTAACAACAAAAAAGAGAAGAACCATATGATCTTGTCAATCGATGCAGAAAAGGCCTTTGACAAAATCCAGCACCCTTTCTTAATAAAAACCCTTGAGAAAGTCGGGATAGAAGGAACATACTTAAAGATCATAAAAGCCATTTATGAAAAGCCCACAGCTAACATCATCCTCAACGGGGAAAAACCGAGAGCTTTTTCCCTGCGATCAGGAACACGACAGGGATGCCCACTCTCATCGCTGTTGTTTAACATAGTGCTGGAAGTTCTAGCATCAGCAATCAGACAACAAAAGGAAATCAAAGGCATCAAAATTGGCAAAGATGAAGTCACGCTTTCGCTTTTTGCAGATGACATGATATTATACATGGAAAATCTGATAGACTCCACCAAAGGTCTGCTAGAACTGATACATGAATTCAGCAAAGTTGCAGGATACAAAATCAATGTACAGAAATCAGTTGCATTCTTATACACTAACAATGAAGCAACAGAAAGACAAATAAAGAAACTGATCCCATTCACAATTGCACCAAGAAGCATAAAATACCTAGGAATAAATCTAACGAAAGATGTAGAAGATCTGTATGCTGAAAACTATAGAAAACTTATGAAGGTAATTGAAGAAGATTTAAAGAAATGGAAAGACATTCC
>NW_024415545.1:0-1434 GCF_014898765.1 Herpailurus yagouaroundi | reverse complement strand
CATCATCAAGACAGCATGGTATTGGCACAAAAACAGACACATAGACCGATGGAATAGAATAGAAACCCCAGAACTAGACCCACAAACGTATGGCCAACTCATCTTTGACAAAGCAGGAAAGAACATCCAATGGAATAAAGACAGTCTCTTTAACAAATGGTGCTGGGAGAACTGGACAGCAACATGCAGAAGGTTGAAACTAGACCACTTTCTCACACCATTCACAAAAATAAACTCAAAATGGATAAAGGACCTGAATGTGAGACAGGAAACCATCAAAACCTTAGAGGAGAAAGCAGGAAAAGACCTCTCTGACCTCAGCCGTAGCAATTTCTTACTCGACACATCCCCAAAGGCAAGGGAATTAAAAGCAAAAGTGAATTACTGGGACCTTATGAAGATAAAAAGCTTCTGCACAGCAAAGGAAACAACCAACAAAACTAAAAGGCAACCAACGGAATGGGAAAAGATATTTGCAAATGACATATCGGACAAAGGGCTAGTATCCAAAATCTATAAAGAGCTCACCAAACTCCACACCCGAAAAGCAAATAACCCAGTGAAGAAATGGGCAGAAAACATGAATAGACACTTCTCTAAAGAAGACATCCGGATGGCCAACAGGCACATGAAAAGATGTTCAACGTCACTCCTTATCAGGGAAATACAAATCAAAACCACACCCAGGTATCACCTCACGCCAGTCAGAGTGGCCAAAATGAACAAATCAGGAGACTATAGATGCTGGAGAGGATGTGGAGAAATGGGAACCCTCTTGCACTCTTGGTGGGAATGCAAATTGGTGCAGCCGCTCTGGAAAGTAGTGTGGAGGTTCCTCAGAAAATTAAAAATAGACCTACCCTATGACCCAGCAATAGCACTGCTAGCAATTTATCCAAGGGATACAGGAGTACTGATGCATAGGGGCACTTGTACCCCAATGTTCATAGCAGCACTCTCAACAATAGCCAAATTATGGAAAGAGCCTAAATGTCCATCAACTGATGAATGGATAAAGAAATTGTGGTTTATATACACTATGGAATACTACGTGGCAATGAGAAAAAATGAAATATGGCCTTTTGTAGCAACGTGGATGGAACTGGAGAGTGATGCTAAGCGAAATAAGCCATACAGAGAAAGACAGATACCATATGGTTTCACTCTTATGTGGATCCTGAGAAACTTAACAGAAACCCATGGGGGAGGGGAAGGAAAAAAAAAAAAGAGGTTAGAGTGGGAGAGAGCCAAAGCATAAGAGACTGTTAAAAACTGAGAACAAACTGAGGGTTGATGGGGGGTGGGAGGGAGGGGAGGGTGGGTGATGGGTATTGAGGAGGGCACCTTTTGGGATGAGCACTGGGTGTTGTATGGAAACCAATTTGACAATAAATTTCATATATTAAAAAAAAAAAGGTCAACACAAGAAAAAAA
>NW_024415544.1:0-6515 GCF_014898765.1 Herpailurus yagouaroundi | reverse complement strand
TGTTTGTTTGGGAAGACCTTTATCTCTCCTTCTATTCTAAATGACAGACTTGCTGGATAAAGGATTCTCGGCTGCATATTTTTCTGTCTAGCACACTGAAAATCTCGTGCCAATTCTTTCTGGCCTGCCAAGTTTCAAAAGAGAGATCAGTCACGAGTCTTATAGGTCTCCCTTTATATGTGAGGGCACGTTTACCCCTTGCTGCTTTCAGAATTTTCTCTTTATCCTTGTATTTTGCCAGTTTGACTATGATATGTCGTGCAGAAGATCGATTCAAGTTACGTCTGAAGGGAGTTCTCTGTGCCTCTTGGATTTCAATGCCTTTTTCCTTCCCCAGTTCAGGGAAGTTCTCAGCTATAATTTCTTCAAGTACCCCTTCAGCACCTTTCCCTCTCTCTTCCTCCTCTGGGATACCAATGATGCGTATATTATTTCTTTTTAGTGTATCACTTAGTTCTCTAATTTTCCCCTCATACTCCTGGGTTTTTTTATGTCTCTTTCTCTCAGCTTCCTCTTTTTCCATAACTTTATCTTCTAGTTCACCTATTTTCTCCTCTGCCTCTTCAATCCGAGCCGTGGTGGTTTCCATTTTGTTATGCATTTCGTTTAAATCATTTTTCAGCTCCTCCTGACTGTTCCTTAGTCCCTTGATCTCTGTAGCAAGAGATTCTCTGCTGTCAGCTATACTGTTTTGAAGCCCAGCGATTAATTTCATGACTATTATTCTAAATTCACTTTCTGTTATATTATTTAAATCCTTTTTGATCAGTTCATTAGCTGTTGTTACTTCCTGGAGTTTCTTCTGAGGGGAATTCTTCCGCTTGGTCATTTTGGATAGTCCCTGGCATGGTGAGGACCTGCAGGGCACTTCCCCTGTGCTGTGGTGTATAACTGGAGTTTGTGGGCGGAGCCGCAGTCAGACCTGATGTCTGCCCCAGCCCACCACTGGGGCCACAGTCAGACTGGTGTGTGCCTTCTCTTCCCCTCTCCTAGGGGCGGGAGTCACTGTGGGGTAGGGTGGCCTGTCTGGGCTACTTGCACACTGCCAGGCTTGTGATGCTGGGGATCTGGCGTCTTAGCTGGGGTGGGTAGGCAAGGTGCACAGGGGCAGGAGGGGCAGGTTTAGCTTGCTTCTCCTTAGGTGATCCACTTCAGGAGGGGCCCTGTGCAGCAGGAGGGAGTCAGATCCACTGCCGGAGTTTTGGCTCCACAGAAGCGCAGAGTTGGATGTTTGCGCGGAGCGAGCAAGTTCCCTGGCAGGAACTGGTTCTCTTTGGGATTTTGGCTGGGGGATTGGCGGGGGAGATGGCACTAGCGAGCGCCTTTGTTCCCCACCAAACTGAGCTCTGTCATCAGGGGGCTCAGCAGGTCTCCTTCCCTTTGTCCTCCAGCCTTCCCGCTTTCTGAGCAGAGCTGTTAACTTATGACCTCCCAGAAGCTAAGTCCCGCTTGCTGTCCAGAACACACTCCGTCAGGCCCCTCCGCTTTTTGCAAGCCAGACTCGGGGGTCTGCTTGGCCGGCGAGCCGCCCCTCCGCCCCGGCTCCCTCCCGCCAGTCTGTGGAGCGCGCACAGCCTCGCCGCCCTTCCTACCCTCTTCCGTGGGCCTCTCGTCTGCGCTTGGCTCTGGCGACTCAGTTCTGCTAATCCTCTGGCGGTTCTCTGGGTTATTTAGGCAGGTGTAGGTGGAATCTAAGTGATCAGCAAGACGTGTGGTGAGCCCAGCGTCCTCCTATGCCGCCATCTTCCCTCTCCTATATATAAAAATTTTTAATGTTTATTTATTTTTGACAGACAGAGACAGAGCATTAGCGGGGGAGGGGCAGAGAGAGAGGGAAACACAGAATCCAAAGCAGGCTCCAGGCTTTGAGCTTCCACACAAAGCCCAATGCGGGGCTCGAACTCACAGACTGAGAGATCATGACCTGAGCAGAAGTTGGACACTCAATTGACTGAGCCACCCAGGTACCCCTATATTAACATTTTAGAAGTAAGTTCTTTCTCTGCTTAAAAATATGCATTTACTATAGAAAATCTGGAGTATCAAAAAAAAAATAACATTACAAAAAATCATTCCTTTCCCCAAACTCAGTAATTATAAAAACTATTTATTATCCCCAAACTCAAAATTTACAAGTGTCAATATTTTGCTGTATTTCTTTCTGTGTGCATTGTGTATGTGTGTGTGCCTACAGTGTCTTATACAGTATATACATGGATTCATGGTATGTTTTTCTCACTTCAGACTATATAATTGAAGTTTTCCCCATCTGTAGATATAGTTCCAATTGTAAGTAGTTACATAGGATTCCATAGTATAAACGGACCATAAGGCATTTAAGCAAAATACTATAGACCATTTAAGCTATTTCTGATTTTTTGTTATTATAACTAAATGCATAATAAATATATATCTTTTTATCATTTGTTATTTTCTATGGATAAATTACTGGAAGGGGAATTAAGCAAACAGTGTGAACGTTTTGAAATCTTTTATTTTTTTAATTTTTTTTCAAGTTTTATTTATTTTTGAGAGAGAGAGCATGAGTTGGGGAGAGGCAGAGAGAGAGGGAGACACAGAATCTGAAGCAGGCTACAGGCTCTGAGCTGTCAGCACAGAGCCTGATCCGGGGCTCGAACTCACAGACCATGAGATCATGACCTGAGCTGAAGTCAGATGCTTAGCCGAGTGAGCCACCCAGGCGCCCTTGAAATCTTTTAATAAATACAACGCAATTGCTTTAAGGAATTGTTTTACACTGCCATCAGCAGTGTATATGTTTCTCTCACTAACACTGCAGTAAATAGATGATAAATAAGTAGGTATATAAATACATATATACATCCACCCCCCCCCACACACACACACATGCACACTTCAGTGGCATTTATTAAAGATGCCAAAGGGATCTCATTACTCTAACTTACATTTCTTGGTCACTAGTGAAGCATTAATTTTATGTGGACAGTAGTTACTTATATTTCTGATTTTTTAAATATCTTCTTAAATATTTTCCCATTCTCAATGAACTGTAAGCACACTTGAATATATAATATTGAAATGTAACCTGTCAATCAGGTTTGCAAATCTATTGTGAAAATATATAGAAAATTACAGTAAATAATACAAGTATAATTATCCACCTTCCAGAAGTAATAAATATCAATACTATTTTAATTTCTTAATAACTTTTATTTTTTGAGAATAAGTAAAATATTACAGAATTAAGGTTCCTTTATATCATTGTTTCAATCAGATCTAACCCCCCCTGCCCAGAACCATCAATAACCATGATTTTTATGTATATACTTCTCATTGTTATTATACATTATAAGTATTTTCATGAAAAAATATTTGATATTATTTGGACTGCCTTAAAGAAAAGGTAAATATCATATTCATCATTCTGCTTCTCACATTTTTTACTTAACATTTTTGAGATCTATCCATGTTGATGTATAAATATCTAGCTTATTTATATCAATTTATCCATGTTATTTATATAACACGCATTCATTTTAACAGTTATATAATATTCCATCATATCAAGATACCATCATTTACCCATTCACTATGAAAAATATTTAACTTGTCTCTTGCTTTTGGTATTCTAAAAATTGATTTAGCTACCAACCTTGTGCATTTGTGCATTAAATTCTATATGTTACATACATAAATATTAATTATTCCACCAGAATATTTGAATAATTGAGTTGAATATTCAATTATTGAATCACTTTAAACCTTATTAGATACTGTCATATTTCTCTCAATTTTTAATGCTTTATTTATAATTTTTATATTTATGTCAAGGAAAGATACTGGACTATAATTTTCTTTTGCTGTACTTCCTTTGTCTATTTTTCAGTAATAAATTATTAATAAAAATTATAAAGTTGGTTGGGGAGCATATCTTTAGTTTTTAAAATTTGAAAAATATTTATTTGATAGGGATTCTATTCCTTGAAGGAGTGATAAAATAAACATGTAGCTGCACTTGATAACTTTAGAATGGAATAGGAGGGATGGCAATATCTTTTTTTAACTTTCAGTTCAATTTATTTAATGATAATCAGTTTATTCAGATTTTCTGTTTCTTCTAGCTTCATTATGATATTTTATATTTGTCTGGAAACTTTATCAATTGTTTAGGCTTTTATTTATTCTCTGAGATAAGAACTTATATGCAGGTAATATAATTGGGGCAAAGTGTATGATTCCAGGGAATAGGTATGTGGCACTGGAGAAGAGTGAATAAAGGAAGGAAGGAAGGTCTATTCAAGATTATGTTATTGGGGTGCCTGGGTGACTCAGTCAATTGAGTGACTGAATTTTGATTTTGGCTCAGGTCATAAACCCAGGGTTGTGGGTTCAATCCCCACATTAGGCTCTGCACAGAGTGTGGCCTGTTTAAGATTCTTTCTCTCTCACCTACTGCCCCTCCTCCGCTCTCATGTGCACTCTCTCTCTAAAAGTAAAAATAAAAATTTAACATAAGGGAAGGGAAACAAAAATAATATAAAAACAGGGAGGGGGACAAAACAGAAGAGACTCATAACTATGGAGAACAAACTGAGGGTTACTAGAGGGATTGTGGGAGGGGAGATGGGCTAAATGGGTAAGGGGCACTAAGGAATCTACTCCTGAAATCATTGTTTCACTGTATGCTAACTAATTTGGATGTATATTTTAAAAAATAAAAAATAAAATTTAAAAAAGGAAATAAAAATATTGAAGTCAAAAAAATAAAATAAAATAAAATAAAATAAAATTTAATTAAAAAATAAAGATTGTGTTATTGAGTTGATCACGACTTTGACCAAAGGGACTTTTTTCTACAAGTGACCTTTGAAAAAGCATACGGAGTGCAGCACAGAACTGTTCACCATTCACTCCAGTGACTCCTGTTTCTCATTGATCAAGCATGGTAAGATGGGCTATTAAGTGCCACTTACTTCTAAGTTGCATACACGTATAAGTGGTATGGGTTCCCACACATCAGAAAGAAAGATGAAGTGTCCAAAATTACTAAGTCATAACTATGCAAATCTGTCAGCTCCAGCAATGACCAGAATAAAACGTGGATTGAGTGCACATGAGATAAAAGAACCAAAGGTGTCCAATACACTATTTCCTCTTAGTTTTCAAAACCATTAAGTCTCTTCTGATTTCTAGGGATTTTTTTTTCCTTTCTTTTTAAGTTTTTCTTTAAATTCAGTTATTTAGGCAGAGGTCAGAAGATGGCGGCGTAGGAGGACGCTGGGCTCACCACGCCTCCTGCTGATCACTTAGATTCCACCTTCACCTGCCTAAATAACCCAGAAAACTGCCAGAGGATTAGCAGAACGGAGTCTCCAGAGCCAAGCACAGACCAGAGGCCCACGGAAGAGGGTAGGAAGGGCGGTGAGGTGGTGCCCGCTCCACAGACTGGCGGGAGGGAGCCGGGGCAGAGGGGCAGCCTGCCGGCCAAGCAGAGCCCCCGAGTCTGGCTGGCAAAAGCGGAAGGGCCGGATGGAGTGTGTTCCGACAGCAAGCGCGACTTAGCATCTGGGAGGTCATAAGTTAACAGCTCTGCTCGGAAAGCGGGAAAGCTGGAGGACAAAGGGAGGGAGAGCTGCTGAGTCCCCGGATGACAGAGCTCAGTTTGGTGGGAAACAAAGGCGCACGCCAGCGCCATCTCCCTCAACCATCCCCCAGCCAAAATCCCAAAGAGAACCAGTGCCTGCCAGGGAACTTGCTCGCTCTGCGCAAACACCCAACTCTGTGCTTCTGCGGAGCCAAACTTCCGGCAGCAGATCTGACTCCCTCTCGCTGCCACAGAGCCCCTCCTGAACTGCATCACCTAAGGAGAAGTGAGCTAAGCCAGCCCCTTCTGCCCCCGTGCACCTTGCCAACCCAAGCCGGCTAACACGCCAGATCCCCAGCATCACAAGCCTGGCAGTGTGCAAGTAGCCCAGACGGGCCACACCACCCCACAGTGAATCCCACCCCTAGGAGAGGGGAAGAGAAGGCACACACCAGTCTGACTGTGGCCCCAGTGGTAGATGGAGGCAGACATCAGGTCGGACTGCGGCCCTGCCCACCAACTCCAGTTATACACCACAGGACAGGGGAAGTGCCCTGCAGGTCCTCACCATGCCAGGGACTATCCAAAATGACCAAGCGGAAGAATTCCCCTCAGAAGAATCTCCAGAAAATAACAACAGATAATGAGCTGATCAAAAAGGATTTAAATAATATAACAGAAAGTGAATTTAGAATAATAGTCATAAAATTAATCGCTGGGCTTGAAAACAGTAGAGAGGACAGCAGAGAATCTCTTGCTACAGAGATCAAGGGACTAAGGAACAGTCAGGAGGAGCTGAAAAGCGCTTTAAACGAAATGCAAAACAAAATGGAAACCACCACGGCTCGGATTGAAGAGGCAGAGGAGAGAATAGGTGAACTAGAAGATAAAGTTATGGAAAAAGAGGAAGCTGAGAAAAAGAGAGATAAAAAAATCCAGGAGTATGAGG
>NW_024415543.1:6879-10923 GCF_014898765.1 Herpailurus yagouaroundi | reverse complement strand
AAAATAAAAAATATATAAGCTCAGGGCACCTGTGTGGCTCAGTTGGTTGAGCATCCGACCAGGGCATGATCCCTGATTTCTGCTCAGGGCATGATCTCCCAGTCGTAGGATCGAGTGTGGAGCCTACTTGAGATTCTCCCTCTCCCCCTCTCTCTTTCTTTCTCTCTGCACGCCCCCCCCCATTAAAAAAAATTAAAAACTAAAAGATCTAGAGCTATGCTGTCATCAATGAATCTCACAGGAAACTGCAGGATAAATATGATACCATTTGTATAAAGTTTTAAAATATGTGTACTTTTAATGGGTAATTTAAAGTAAAAGTATATGCTGGATGATGATGAACATCAAATTAAGGTTGGTAGCTGAGGGTCGGGGAGAGCGAAGGAATGGATGGGTATTCATATGTGGGAGCTCATGATGTTATTCTCTATACATTTTTATGCATCCAAAACATTTTATGCTGCAGAAAACTATGTTCACTTTAATTCAGTACTGAAAAAGTGCAATATAATGTCTTATCCCCTGATGACTGAAATGTAGTGAAGCCCTGCCTCAAACTTCTGTTCCATACATCCCTGTGCAGATTTTTTTTTTAATTTTCATTAATGTTTATTTTTGAGAGAGAGAGACAGAGAGAGAGCATGAGCAGGGGGAGGGGCAGAGAGGCAGACACAGAATCCCAACCAGGCTTCAGGCTCTGAGCTGTCAGCACAGAGCCCAAGGTGGGGCGTGAACCCATGAAGCTCAAGATCATGACCTGAGCTGAAGTCAGACACTTAACTGACTGAGCCACCCAGGCGCCCCAGGGATTATTATTATTATTATTTTAAATCTTACATGCTGGCTGAGAACTCTCTTTGTCAAGAACTGTCAAGAACTCTTTTCCACTCTATTCCATTTGTAAATATCGTACAAATTACCGTGAACGAGCATACCAGCAGAAAGCGAGCACAGAATAAACCTTTGTCAACTTACCACTGTGTGAATGTGTTATATAGGAGAAATATTTGCATTTAAGGAACGTTATGTTTTCTTTGACTACATAAAGTACCTGTTGCTCTCTGAGAACAATTTTAAAGGTCTGATTTTTTAGGCTTTCTAGCTCGTGAATATTATGCTTTCTTAAGTAACTTCTGTATTTTAATTCACAGTATTATTTAGTGCTCCCTTACAGCAATAATTGAGTAGCAGGACTGTAAAAATGAAGACTTTTTAGTCAAATAATTAGATTGTGCCCACTGGTAGGTTAGTAAATGTTAAACAACTGGGTCTCTTTAAGAAACAGGTCATGATCTCACGGTTCGTGGGGTTTGAGCCCCTCGACAGCATAAATCACGGGACCACTTTATCGTTATGAGGTCAGTGCTTAAGCCACTTCCCGGTTACTGATCTGGAGAAGTCACAGAGGACTGCATTTTTAAAAGTTTAAGAATGACAGCATCCAGGAGATTTGCTATTTCAGCCAATTTTTATAGATTAAGATCCTATATTTAACATTGCAATGCAGCAACCTTTTGAAAAGAAGTCTTTGGAATCAGGAATATCCCTGTCCTTATTTCTACCCTTCTCTCAACCAACTGGGAAAACTCCTACCGAAGTGAAGCGATCTGGCGGGGCGTTCGAAATCCTACTGTTCTGTAAGGGTGTGGAGAAAACGCTGTGGCCCTGTTCCAGAAGCCATTGCTTCTTTATATCTATATATCTATATCTATATCTATATCTATCTCTATCTCTATCTATCTATATATATCTATATCTATATCTCATCTATATCTATATCTATATCTATATATCTATCTCTGTATCTCTATCTCTGTCTCTCTGTGTCTATATATCTACATATCATCTATCTATATCTATACGTATATCTATTTCTATAGGTAGATAAAAGAATCTGCGTCCTACTCTTCCTTCTGGTAACTTTTCCCATGCTCGAGGCTGAAATAACTGCAAATCTCAACGCAAGCCCTAAGTTCAAGGCTAGGGTGGGAAAAGGTCTGCCTCGAAACTACCGTCGGAGAAAATGAGTAGAGTGGCCGGCGTGCCCGGACTGGTTGAAAGGGCAGAAATTCCAGTCTTTTACCCCCTGGGACTCCTTCGGCAGCCTCCACGGTTTGCAGAACACGTTGATTTGGGGGGCTTTTAACCATGAGATTTCTAGCCGGCTTTAGCTTCGGATTCAAGAGGAGCCCCGGTTCCCGAGGGCGTGGCTCAGACGGGCCTGGGGGCGGCTGAAGCCGGCCTCCTGGTCCCCCACAGCTGCTCTGCGTGGGGAGAAGTTCGGCTTCTGCGGGCCTCTCAGCTTCTGGAGTGGTCCGCCGTGGCCCGCTGTGTCTTAGCCGGCACAGCCGCAGTCAATTGAATCGAAACGTTGCCGAATGCCTGCGTGCCGGAAGACACCGACGAACCTGTTCTAGAAGTCGGGTGTCACATCTGGAAGGCCCAGTGTGCACGGCCGGGCTAGAGGCTAGAGCCCAGCCCCGCGGGTCTGTCCCACACGTGTTGTGTCACCGAGTGCCTGCTACGAGGCAGCGGCCACAGCCGCAGTGTGCTGCTCTACCTTCCGGACGACCTGTTGGCCTTGATTTGGTCACCTGCAGATGTCCCCGGCTGCCCTAAAAACAGCCGGCTGTCCGATCGAAAGCTCTATAGAGTGGGGGACCTGAGTTCGAGTCCTGACTCCTCCAGCGTGTTCCTCTGGGCCCGGCCTTATCTTGGCCTCCATCTCCTCATCTGTTCAATGGGCAGAGTGGTTTTGATGGTGTCTGAAGCATTCGGAAGCTGTTTGGGAAATCATAACGAAGCGACTCTGTGGCCTGGTCTGTCACGGTTTCGGAGAGTAGGGGAGAAAACCCATTCTTTCTCCTTTGGCAGAAAAATCGGACAGTGCTCCTTTCCCGCCATCAGAAACAACGGGGCTTCGTGGGGCCCCCCGGGTGGCTCAGTCGGTTGGGCGTCCGACGCCCGCTCGGGTCACGACCTCACAGTCCGTGGGTTCGAACCCCGCGTCGGGCCCTGGGCCGACAGCTCGGAGCCCGGAGCCTGCTTCAGATCCTGGGTCTCCCTCTCTCTCTGCCCCTGCCCCCACTCGCACTCTGTCTCTCTCACTCTCAAAAATGAATAGGTGTTAAAAAAATAAAATAGAAAAAGAAAAGAAAGAACCTACGGAGCTTCAGAAGAACCAAAACCCGTCATACTTAAGCAGCGAGTTAAGATGACCGCCCTGCGTGAACACACATTTCTTCCCTCAGCGTGAGTTCTGTTCTAACCTGTCGTTTCCAATATTGCAGCGGTGTGTTTCCACCCGTTTAGGTTAAGTAGCTGCAGCCGTTTGGGAAGCGCTAAAACGCTTCTTCCGTGGCCACTGCCAGTGCCCTGGGTGGAGTCTAGCGAGGACCTGGCTGTGAAGTCGCTGGCTCTCGGGCGGGCTTCGGGGCCCCCCGCGTGTTGGGTTGTGGCCACACGCGGCAGGTGGCTCCCGATGACTTCAGTCGTTGCGGGAAAAGGAGAACCGTGGCTGGGAGACTTAGGGGCCCAGGATCTTCTTTCTCTGCCACGGGGAGGACCCGTCCCAGGAAGCGTCAAGCCACCCCCCCTTGCGGCCTTTGTCGGTGTGGTCTCCGTGGCCACCGGGCCTCGACTGGCTCACTTTGATCAACCCTGGAGTGCTGGGGCTCCAGACCGTTCGTCATTCAAACATGAAGTAACGCGTTCGCACGCGTGAATGGGGATCCTCCTCAAACGTAAGGCGGCCAATCGGAGTGTCTCCTGTCTCTCCCTCCTTTAGCCAACAAGAGCAGAACTGGCTTCCTCTGTTCGTGAAGCGTCAGCCTCACTCATTATTTTTATTCCGGCCTCCTTTCATGATACGTCATTTTAGTGACGTCCCAAGATACATAAACGTGGATTCATATTTGACGAACATGTCAGCGTTTTGCACACAGTGTTCAGTCCTTGAATATTTGTTCAAACGTAAGGCGGCCAATCGGAGTGTCTCCTGTCTCTCCCTCAGCCGGAATAAAAATAATGAGTGAGGCTGACGCT
>NW_024415543.1:0-6779 GCF_014898765.1 Herpailurus yagouaroundi | reverse complement strand
GACACCCCGAAATCACCGACTAGCAAGGTCCACGAAAACTCAGATGTGCTGTATTGCCCTTGGGCCCATTACGCCGAGGGCCCTGCCGAACGTAGCGTTTGGGACACGTCTCTGTGAATGACGCGACAAGGAACACTTTTTGAGACGTTTGAAAATGCATTTATTGATATTTAGGTTGGAAAGCCTAAAGTAAAAAGGTATGAACTAGAGGCACTTGAAAGACCTCAGCGAGAGGGAGGCCTGGCTGGGGGTGAGGTGAGGGCAGCCGCTCGGTGGGGTCAAAGTGGTCCCAGACGTGATTTTGTCAGTAGTTCCCCACGTCATGAAATACAGGATGCCTGATTCACATCAACCAAGTTCACAAAAAGCTGAGCTGTGAACCGGAACACCAGTTTATTAAATCATAAAGGGAGCTATTCTGACACACTGAGGTCTATACGCAGGTGGGTCAGCCACCCCAGAAGAAGGTGAGTGAGTTGGCTCCCTGGAACGACTCATGCCTGTGAGAGCCCCCGGGGCACCCTTCTTCACTGTGGGGATGGGCTAGTTTAGGACCCATGATGCTTATGTTCTCTGGTCTAGGGCAACTTCTTCCTTAGCCTTGGACGATATTGGAGACATGTTGGTGAATTCTTCCCTGAAGACTGTACTAGGTCTAGATTGCACGCTGACCGTTCTCTTTCTGTTAACATTTTTTTCAGGCAGGAGACGAGACACCTGAGTGGATGTCACCATTCTCAGTTACCTCCATCACAACTCAACTGCAAGCTCTTAGAGGACTATTCTGGTGGGCCATTCCTTCCATGATGCATGTATTTTAATAACACGACTCTCTCAGAGGATCCTTCCCCTCAAGCTCCTCAGGCCCCTTACGTCATCCCTTTGCTCTGAAAAGCAAGTCAAAGACCAAACCGAAAGCAAGTCTGGGTTCGATAGACATGTGTAACCGTGGACAGCAGTCACACAGAATGATGTGGCCCTTCCCTCCTTTAATGCCCATGTAGGGAAAAGGAGAAAGGGAGGGGGCTGATTTTGGGATTAGGAAATGGAAGAGATAAAGGAAGCGGGAATAAGGGTACAGAGGAGGAACGGTGTTTCTGGTGAGTTTCACCCTGTCACCTGCTCCTGTGTTCTTCCTTTATGAGTGTGGTGCTGGCCTTATCGTGAACTAGACCAAATATCCTGGATACAGATCTAATAAATTGTGATGTTTTGGTGGGAGAGGTAAGAATGCTCTGGAACATGGAATGCTGCCAAGGTGGAGAATCAGAGAGTTGCCCCAATGGAGGATGAAGAACTTAACTTTACAATGTTGTCAAGGGTTGGACCTGTAGAGATGGTCACAATTTCCTATCAAAGTATATTTCTGTAGTGATTACATTTTCTTTAAAAAAATTTTTTTTAATGTTTATTTTTGAGAGAGAGAGAGAGAGAGAAACACTTTTTTAATGTTTATTTTTGAGAGAGAGAAAGAGAGAGCATGAGCAGCAGAGGGGCAGAGAAAGAGGGAGACACAGAACTCAAAGCAGGCTCCAGGCTCTGAGCTGTCAGCATGCAGCCCAACACAGGTCTTGAACTTGTGAACCATGAGATCATGACCTGAGCCGGAGTCGGAGGCTTAACCGACTGAGCCGCCCAGGTCCCCCTAGTGATTACATTTTCTAATTGACTTACTCCAGTAAAATAGGAATTCTAGATAGATTTCTCCCCATAAAGAGAGAGAGCAGTAGTCATAGAATGTATATAGTCAAATCTAAAGAGATAGGAAAGTGATTCGTTAGTAAAGGACCCTGACCATTTTCAACCCCCAATATGTCAACCTTGGAAATACATTTTACTTTAAGTGAGTTTTGTCTTTTCTTTAATCCAGTTGACATACCGGGACACCTTGGTATATATTCCATATTTTCCTTTCATTGCACACTCTTCACCCCAGCTAATAATTCCAGTTAAGAAATTAATGCCTTCCACTTCGGTAACATGGGGTCCCCCGCTATCTCCCTGGCACGAATCTTTACCTCCCTCATGGAAGCCAGCACAGAACATGTTATTATAGATGGTGAACTTGGTGGACCTAAGGCATGTGGCTCGGTCAACAAGGGGGACTTTAAGGTACTGAAGAATTGTAGCCGGTCGCCCTCTGTTGAAGACTTTCCCCCAGCCACTCACGTAGCCATATCCAAATTTGAGGAAGGTGTTCGTGTATTCCCTGTCAGCAACGCAAATAGGTGTTACGTAGCTGTTTAGCGTTAAGGGCTCGTCCAGTTCCAGAAGGGCAATGTCATGGCTGTACTTATTAACAGATGCATTGTAGCTGTGGTGAAGAATAGTGCGAATCACGTTTCGCTTTTGCTCTGTATGTTCCGTCTCCTCGGTGTTATGTTCACCTACGGAAAAGAAATTTCTCCTCAGTCACAAATAGTCTCTCCCGTAAAGAAGCAGATTTTCCAAGATTTTCGGCCTCACTGAATTCACTGGTAGCCAAGTGTCAAAGATCCCAATCTTACATCGTTAGGATTTTGGTAACACGTCACGAGGGCCGATGCATACTTTCCAGACCCAGAACCCATTCAGGACCATCGTGGGGCTGGTTAGTTGACCCGGGCTGATACAACTCTTACATCGTTCACGGATGATCAGGAGTCTGCGTGTCACGAATGATCCTAGATTCTCCTACTTTCAAGCATTTTGACCCCCTGTTTGAGCACAGATAATACATTCATTTGCTCACTCGTTCACATGTTAGCCGAAGGCTCGCTACATACAGGCTCAGAGATGAGTGATGTGACGTGACTTTTGGGGAGGCTCAGTGCGCCGGAGAGATGCGCACCTCAATAAATAATTCCACCCCTGTGAGGCGGGCGCTAACATAGGCACACCCAAGGAACAGTGGGGGGGCTTGGTGGATGCAACAAGTTGGGTTCTGGAAATGTGTCTCCTCTAGCACTAGCCCAACTTATTTAGGAAAGCTCTTCTTAGACCTTAGGAAAGTACACACAGCATACAGTGATACCACAGATGCTATCCTGTTTTGTTTATTTACCTGCAACGACAATAATTTCAACATCCGGATTAATACAGTGGGCTGCAGTTACCACCCATTTTTCATTGATGATGGAGCCTCCACAGAACGCATCAATTTTCCCTTTCAAAAGGACCTGTGGAAACAAAATTGTGAAACTCACTACATGACGTGCTTGATCTAGAACAAAATAAATTCAGGTGCTGTTGATAGGAGTGGGCGAAACGTTGGATTCTAGGTGCTGGCAGAACTGGAGCGTTTCTGGAAAGTGTCAGCTTTGCAGATGACTTAGTGTTTCCGGAGCACGATCAAAAAAGCCATTTCTGCAACGGTCTCAAAGAGAATGTGCAATGAAAGCCAGGGGGAGCTCTAGACGAGGCAAATATGAGGGAACAGCTTCGGTGATTTGTGGCCCTTGGATGCCTTTTCCAGGTGAGTCAGATTCTCTGATGGCACACACATCGTTTCATGGGGATATGGCAGGTAAGTTCAGAGATGCGCTGACTTGACTCCTCCAGATCCATTGTTGTTATTGGGTCTTCTGTCCCTGCGTGAGGAACTCTTGCTAGAGGGTGATTTGCAAGAGAAAAACTACTGACTTTTCCATGAAGTCCTTTTTTTTTTAATGTTTATTTTTGAGAGAGAGAGAGAGAGAGAGAGAACAGAGTGTGAGCAGGGGAGGGGCAGAGAGGGAGGAGACACAGAATCCGAAGCAGGCTCCAGGCTGCGAGCTGTCTGCACAGAGCCCAGCGTGGGGCTCGAACGCACCAACCGCGAGATCATGACCTGAGATGAGGTCAGATGCTTAACCGACTGAGCCACCCAGGCGCCCCTCTGTGAGGTCTCTTTAAGTATGAATTGAGACCACTGGGCTCCATAAGGGCGGTGCTTACAGCCATCCAGGCAGTGAAACGCAGCAGGACACATGCACTCCTTCCCTTGTCCCCCTAGCCATATTCCACACCCCTTGGCTAGATATGCAAGCTGCCTCTGTCCTGAAAAGGTCTACTTAGCTGTGCTTGGGCAAAGTGGACAGAGGTGTTTGGGTGCCTGGTTTGAGCCTGGGCGTTATTAGACAAGAGGCCGATCCATTCTTTCATCTGTACGTTTATTGTATAATCAGAGTGGACAATGAATGTTTTTACCACTTCAATATCTAGATCAACTTGAAAAATTTCACTTCCATTGCACCCTGAGCCACCTGCTCAGGAAAAAAACAAAAAACAAAAAACTGAGAAGTACAGACACTAGAGGTCGCACTGAACATTTGGAAAACCTTGTGCAAGTTGCTGAGTAACTCCTATGAACTCCTGTCCTTTTTCCTAAAGCATGCCTTGTCCCAGGCATAAATCCGTTTCTAGACTGGAGAAGGAGAGTGGTCAGTCCCCTTAAGTGGGAGTCTGAGAAGGTCCTTGGCGCATGTTCTAGTGAAGATTCTTTTTGTCCTGAATTCAATTTACTGAACACCTACTAAGTCCTAGACACTGAAGCATTGGCCTCCCCCGCCAGAGACCTATGGGGCTGACCCACTGCAAGCCTCTGACCCCTTTTACCATATTTTAGCTTTCTCTCTCATTCTAGCTGTTGCTTTTTAAAAATTTATTTTATTTTAAATTTATTTATTTTGAGAGAGAGAGAGCGCATGGATGAGTGGGGGAGGGGCAGAGAGAGAGGGAATGAGAGAGAATCCCAAGCAGGCTCCACACTGCGGGCCTGGAGCCCAACACAGGGCTCGGCAGGGCTCAACGCAGGACTCAAACTCACGAACCATGAGATCATGACCTGAGCCGAAATCAAGAGTTGGTGGATCAACTGACGGAGCCACCCGGGTGCTCAGTGGGGGGAGACAGACAGAGGGAGAGAGAGAATCTCAAACAGGTTCCACATTCAGCTTGGAGCCTGATGTGGGGCTGGATCCATGACCTGAGCCGAAATCGAGGGTGGGACGCTCAACAGACGGAGCCACCCAGGCAGCCCTAGCTGTTGCTTTTTATTTTGAAAAGTTGTAAAATATAGGAAAACTCACAGAATAATATAATAAACACCAGTGTAGCCACCACTCAGACTTAACCGTCTTCTTAATTTTTTTGAACATTTATCGATCGCTTCCTATGGACTAATCATTGTGCTGAGTGTTTTACGTACGTTTAAAACAACACTTTATGGAGAGATATTAACATATCCATTTACAGATGACCTCACTCCCCTAAGGTTACTTAGGTTAGTTAGTGGTGAAGCTAGGACATAAACCCTAGTCTGCCTGGGTTCGTAATCGATGCTCCTAAGCACACAGTATGTATCCAAGCGGGGTTAGTGGGCCAGTTGCAGTAGAATCATCTGGGATGCTTGTAAAATGCAGATTTGGGGGCTCACCCGGACTTAACTAGAATATTTGGTGGGTGTGAGCAGCGAAGATGAAGATCTCCAGAATATCCTTATGCATAATTAAGTTGGGGAAATTCTGTTTTAGAATTTCCAAGGCTTGGTGACCTTTATTTTAAAAGTGCTCAGGGGCCCCTGGGTGGCTTAGTCGGTTGAGCGTCCGACTTCGGCTCAGGTCATGATCTCGAAGTTTGTGAGTTCGAGCCCCGCGTTGGGCTCTGTGCTGACAGCTCAGAGCCTGGAGCCTGCTTCGGAATCTGCCTCCCTCTCTCTCTGCCCCTCTCCTGCTCACACTCTCTCACTCTCTCTCTCTCTCTCTCTCAAAAATAAATAAACATTAAAAACATTTTTTTAAGTGCTCAGTTCACCCCAGAGCTGACTACATAATTTGTGGGGCTCAATGCAAAATGAAAATGTGGGGCCCCTTGTTCAAAGACCAGAAAAAAAACATGCCATTGAAAACACTAACATACAAAACTCTTCTCTTTCTTCTGTGGTCTCTTGAGAGCTATCATGGTGTTTTTAGTTTATTACTTAATGTCACGCTTTCTCAGGTGCGGGGGATATTTGTTGGGAGAGTGCAGACACTAATGGGTGCCCAGGAGCCACGCCCTGTGATTTAGCATGCAAGCACAAATGCCCCTGGCCGTCAGGTCCCCTCTCCCACCAGCCCCAAGGGAAGATAAGACCATCTTCCCTTCTCACTGGCCCACTGCAGCGACCAGCAGTGGAGGGGGGATTCCCAAGGGATTACAGCTTCCATGCCAGGATGTGCTCGGTACCTGGAATGGAGGTGGGCAAGAAGCTTGCTCCCACCATTCACCCTCCAGATGTGCTGTGACAAACATCTGGTCCTCAGATGCTCTGTGGCCCTGACCCGTCCCCAAATGGCATAGAATGCGTGCACCCAACCTCAAGCCTCCCTGCGCCTGTGCAAGAGGAGGGTGACAATGGTAGCTGTTGGAGACGAGGACGGAAGTATGCCAGCGTGCCACGGGTTGAGGGGTGGCAGTGGTCATTGGGCAGGGGGGACAGGGAGTGGGAGGGTCAAGAATCCATCCCCAGGAGGTGGGGAGAGGTTCCAAGTTCTCAGCGCAGGGCTGCTCCACTGTCTCATCAGACTTGAGTTACAAAATACAAAGCATTAAACTCCAAATTCGGGACCTTTCCAAAAGCAAGGCCCCACGCAAGTACACTGGTCACAAGCTCATGAAGCTGGCCCTGACCCCAAGGGATATTTTATCACTAAGCAAATTTGGGCAACACTGTCCTACACGGATCTGAATGGTCACCTCTGAAGACACCTGTTTTCCTAATTGAAGAACTAAAACTTTCTCTTTCTTTCTTTCTTTTTTTTTTTATTGGAAGAGGGGAG
>NW_024415542.1:5858-8874 GCF_014898765.1 Herpailurus yagouaroundi | reverse complement strand
ACTGGATTTCTCTAATCAGACTGCCTGAGCTTGAACTTACTTATTCTTATTTCCTAGGTTGGTGATCTTGGAAGGTTTAATTAGTATTTCTGGGCTTTAGTTTCCTTACCTAGAAAACAGAATATAAAGAAATGTATTTCACAGGGCTGTTGTGTGTCATATGTTCAAATGCTTATATTAGTACCTGTTATGTAGTAAAGACTTAGTAAACCTTGTTGATCGTCTTTTTATATTCTGTATATACATAGCCATCAGGTGGACTATAAATGTAATGTGTTAGCTATCACTGAATATAAAACAAGTAGTGCCAACCAACTATCAATATGATAGAAATGATTTTATGAAATGTATTTAGAGCAGGTCATTTAATTGTTAGAAAAAATAGCTAAATACATTTTATTTTTGTCAGAATTTGAATTTACTATTTTATCTTCTAATTAAAATTTAATAAACTATATAGAAAAGAGACTGTTCATTACCATCTATTCTAGGTGCCATCTAATCAGTTTCAGTTTATAGGTTTTAAGTTCTCTAAACTTGTAAAAACATATTTAATTGCCCTAAAGAATCTATATATAGGGGATTACCTAAATAAAAATAAATGTTGATGTACATACATTTGCCCTAAATGCTTGATTCATTTATTCTTATTTAATTTTTTTCATGATTATGAAATTCATTTGTTCCCCTAATCTACCCATTACATTTGATTACTTTTATGGTATCCTGGAGCAGTGAATTCTGTAAGTTGAAATTTCCTACTTAATGTCAATTTCAAGGAGATTGTATCATATTACAATACTTGAAAAGAAATCAACATCTCTCTGTATCTTTTCTCAGAGCATGAATCATTCATTATGACCTTTTACCCATGATATTTATATTCACAGCTAAGATAAGCTAACCATACATTTCCCACTATAGAGACATTTTGCTCACACACAAAACCACTAATTGTTGAACTGCAATTTCAGAGTATCTGGAAATATACTGTCGGGGCAAACTCCGGTTAAATTTAAAGTTCAGTACATATAAAATCTTTATTTCCTTCCTCTCAGAGTAATATTTGCATTCAAATTAAGGTTCCAATTTTGTTTCTTGATTTACAGTAATTATTTGCATATCTCCTCATGTCTCATAAAGTTAATCATAATCCTTTTAGCATCTTCCCTTTTCAAAGCAACCACTCCTTATGTAATATATATGAAAAAATGATGCTCCTCAACATGATAGAAGACTATATTTTTACAATGGGTGTCTGCAAAGAATACAAACCACGAAAGCCAAGTTTGATTAGGTTGTTCATCTCATATGCATAGTGAGGGAAGTGTTACTCAGTGTAGCAGTCAAGAGCATATTCATAGGCAGCTGTCACAGTGAGTATAAATAAGAGAAAATCACTAAAATAAACCTTGAAACTTAATTTCCAGTCTTGGTGTCTCTTTGTCTTAACTTTAGTTTTTATCTGAAAAACAGGTGCAGAGAAATATATGTACTTTTATTTGGTAAGTTATTTGTATTATAAATTAAACTGTTTTTATAACACTAGACAGATGATTAATACCCTCCCCTAGTAACTATGGAGTTCTGAGTTCAATCTTTCCTCCTTCACATCCTTAGGAATTATGAAGCGTATTCATGTCTAAACTAATACCTAATTAAGTAGCATATCAGAACATGGAAATGGGCTCTGTAGGTGTTACATTGTCTCTATCAGTATTCTCAGTAAGTTTTTTGCTTTTTTGTTTGTTTCTGTTTCTGTTCTTGACTGTCTTCCCTATCTGCCATTACCCATCTTTAATGAAGGAAATTTTCAAAAAGGTTGTGACAGATATCAAAGATAGGTTGCTTGAGCTCAGACAAGTCATTTAAGTTTTCTGGTTTCCTGAGATCCCTCATCAATAAAGGAAAGAATTGGTCACGAAAGCCTTTCTAGTTTTCTGAGTCTAAAATTTCTACCACTTATGCTACATAGTTACAACATCCATTTTATAACAAGATTTTAAAAAATCTTTTAATCTCTTTTGAAAAACAGTATGCTTAATGCCTCTAGAACCAAAAAGCCTGACTTTCTTCATTACCACTTACTAGTTCTGAGATCTTCAGCAAATTATCTAAACTCTCTGTTCCTCAGTTTTCTCATATATGGAATGGGAAGATAATAGAATCTACATCATATATTTATTGTGCAAATTAAATAAATTAACATATGTAAAGTCTTTGACAGTTAGATGGTGAATTTGTTATGTTATGTAACTGCCAATGACAACAACCTGGAATCCTATTGACCATATTATCATTTTCTGAGCATTTTCCAAAAATATTGTTTTGGATTGAAGAAAGTTGATACTCAGGACAAATGTGTGTGTGTGTGTGTGTGTGTGTGTGTGTGTGTGTATGTGTGTGTGTGTGTGTGTATTAATTTCCTATCACTGATCTAACAAATTGTCACAGGCAAGTGGTTTAACACAATAAAAATCTATATTATAATTCTAGGGGTCAGAAATCTGAACTGAAATGAGTCTTGTTGAGTTAAAATCAAGGTGTCAGCATGGCTCTGTTCATTTCTATAGGTTCTAGGGCATCCCTTTCCAGTTTCTAGAGGCCACTCATATTCCCTTGGATTACAGCCATTTTCTTCCATCAAAGCCTGCAGCAGTCAGCGTGTCTAATTTCCCCCATCACTATGGCCTCTTGATCTGTCCCTCACTTCCACATTTAAGGAAACTTTTGATTACATTGGATCCCCCTGGATAATTCAGGATACCTATCATAAAATCATCTGTTACCAACCTTAATTCCACCTGTAAACTTAAGTATCCTTTGCCAACTAAGGTATCATATTCACAGGTTTTAGGGATTATGACATGCACATTGGATATTATTCTTCACAATACAACAGGTATTTTTACATTGAAGCCCACAAAATATGATTTTTTTACTTTTTTTATTATTTTAGGCATGTTTCTTTTGACATAGATTTCCAGAAACCAAAATTAAGAGCTCAACTTTGCTT
>NW_024415542.1:0-5758 GCF_014898765.1 Herpailurus yagouaroundi | reverse complement strand
TATATATATATATATATATATATATATATATATATCATTTAGTAATTGTGTCATCTTCAACAAGTCACTTACCCATGCTATGTCTCAGTTTACTAATCTGTAAAACAGAATTACATAATTAGATAAAATATATCAATAGAACAGGATCTGACACTCAGTTAAGTGCTATATACATGTTAGCTTTATTACTGAGTTATAACAAATTTTAAAATTGTCTTTATAAAATGTCTAATTTAAGGGAGTGCTTTGGTGGCTCAGTTGGTTAAGCATCCAAATCTTGATTTTGGCTCAGGTCGTGATCTCACAGTTTGTGAGATCAAGCCCCATGTCAGGCTCTGCACTGACAGCAGGAACTTGTTTGGGATTCTCTTTCTCCCTCTCTCTCTGCCCCTGTCCCGCTCATTGACACCCTCTCCTCTCTCTCTCTCTCTCTCTCTCTCTCAAATAAATAAACTTTAAAAAAATGAATGAATAAAATAAAATGTCTAATTTAATGCAAATACATTATTGACATTAATAGTAATAGATTTTGACTGATTTCAGAACTACTAACTATATGCAGAATAAAATACCATTTTTAAAATGGAAATTTTACATGTCACGCAGAATGCCAAATGTGGACTAAAATTAAGGGCATTTATATATTATAGAAAATCCTCTGGTACAATATAGTCCATCCTTATTTTATCCACCACTGCACAGAACATATCTAAATCTTCCCAGTACTTGCACAGTGGTATAGGGCTCATTTCCACTATCCCTGAGCTGTGGTTACTTCACATGTTTTGCTAATTGTTCTTAGCTCTAACATGCACTGGAAGAAAATCTAAATGTTCCCACAAAGTAAAAGGGAAATCCCACCAATGAAATTAAGTGAAGGGAATAAAATGCATTTTTGTCAATGTTGGATCCTTAAGCTAAACTTTGTACGGTGATGCACATGGATTATTCAGTAGAAAAGCTTTTAATTAGTGTTACTTTACACTTACTTGGTAAAGAACAAAAATAATCCAAACAGTCCATCAGGTTTGTTGAATGTGTAACTAAACAAGTTTTCTTTTTTTTTTTTTTAACGTTTATTTATTTTTGAGACAGAGAGAGACAGAGCATGAACAGGGGAGGCGCAGAGAGAGAGGGAGACACAGAATCTGAAACAGGCTCCAGTCTCTGAGCGGTCAGCACAGAGCCTGACGCAGGGCTTGAACTCATGGACTGTGAGATCATGACCTGAGCCGAAGTCAGACGCCCAACCGACCAAGCCACCCAGGTGCCCCTCTAAGCAAGTTTTCAACAAGCTGAGTTGCCATTGTTTATCTACTTGAAAAAATACCTGAAAGTTACTTTAAAACGAGTCACAAAGAATGGCTCATCAAGTTGTTTCAGAAGGAATATACCATACTTTGTTACTTTTATACTTATAATGAATTATTTTTATCAACCCCAAACTTAATTCTTTTTTTCTTTCTAATGCTTGTTTCTCTTTCTGAGGTTCTATTTTTCTCAGTACCTCATTCTTTAAGTCCTGGTTGTGGAATGCAAAGTTGCTGGAGGAAGTCTGCAAGAGGACATGTCCACAAGTTGACCTGTGAGCTGCACCCAAGCAATCAAGGCTCCTCATCCCCTCTTCTGTCCTTGGAATGTGCAACCCTCTTGCTTTCCCCACTCACAGGAACTTCCCCAAGGGCATATCCTTGAGATAGTGATGTGGTGTTGAGGCTGTCTGTACTCACCTGAGCCCAGTTAAGGCCTCCATGTGAACTTTTAATATTTGGCAGGTTGGTGCAGAGATCTACTCATGTTGAAGCTGCTCAATACAAGCCTTGTATGTAAGCTCTTCTGCTTATTAAAACTGCCAGCTACCAATCTGGAATGGCCTGCCACTTTCTTCGGTCTCTCCCTGCCTTCTGTGTATGAAAGTCTGTTTCAGATTACACCTAGGAAGCTTCTGAGTTTGTGAACTAGCAAAAATGTGTTGAAAACAATTACCAAAAGCTTTGATGAAGGGGCACCTGGGTGAGTCAGTCTGTTAAGTGTTCAACTGTTTATCTTATTTTATTTTTAAAAATTTAAGTTTAATTATTTTGAGAAAGAGAGAGAGAGAGAGAGAGAGAGAGCAGGAAAGAGGCATAGAGAGGGGAAGAAAGAAAGAATCCCAAGTGACACAGGGCTCAAACTTAACAAATCACGAGATCATGACCTGAACTGATATCAAGAGTAATACGAGTAAAGGGCTGAGCCACACAGATGCCCTAAGCATCCAACTCTTGGTTTTGGTTCAGGTCATGATCTCAGTTTGTGAGATCAAGCCCCATGTTGGACTCTGCACTGATAGCCAGAGCCTGCTTTGGATTCTCTTTCTCCCTCTCTCTTAGCCTCTCCCCCACTTATTCTCTCTCTTTCTCTCTCTCTGTCTCTCTCTCCCTCCCTCCCTCCAAATAAATAAACAGGGATGAGTCAACATGGCAGAGAACTATGGGGATCCAAAATTCCCTTGTCCCTCAAACACAGCAGTATTGAAGCCAGAACACTTGGAATTCCAGGAATCCAGGCTACAGGGTGACAGAAACATCTCTAGCGGCCCACAGAACAACCTGGAGGGCCATAGGTGCATGATTATAAATTGGGAGAGATAAAATGGGCGGCATAGGCACAGATGGGAGGGAATCCCTTCTGCGGAGAGACAAAAGGAAGAGAAAGAGGCTGCAGAAGTGTAGGATTGTATTTGGACAAAATAAATACCATGGACCAGGGAATGGAAAAAAAAGAGGAAGAACCAATTTCTAACACGATCCAGGGTTGTGGGCTTTCTCTGGACTGGGGCCTGCCACCCTCTACATGCACCTGGGGGAAAGGAAGAGCCAACCCCTGGCTTGGTAGCTAGCTCAGAGACACAGTTGGAGAAAACATACCCCTCCCTTGAGTGCTGTGGGAAGGAGTTATATAGCTGTTCCAAGGACAAAAGACCCTGCAGGTGCCCACCAGCCAAAGGATCTTGGTTGCCTTGCTGGGTGGAGTGGCACTACCCGGGAACCAGGGCACATTGGGTAAGATCCTTTAAGTCATTTGGGTTTGAATCCCAGCAGAGGACCTAGAAGACACTGTAGACTGTGGAATGGGACAAATAAGCCCACTTGCACCTGCGAGGCACTGTGAGGATAGCCTGAACAGAGTGGTCTGGAACACCCGGTCCACAGAGAAGACACTGGGGTATTGCCATTTTTCTCCCCATTACTAATATGGTGGGCTTCAGGGAACAAGACAACAGACCCACAGTGGAAGCAGGACCCACTTATACCAAACCATACCCCTCTATGCCTGGTAACTGCAAATCCATGTGAGAAAGATTGACACTGGCAAAATCCCACAGCCCCTCCTCTAGACCAGTGCAGCCACTGGTTCCAAGGCACCATCAGATATCAGTCCAGCAATTTTGTATTTTCTGATATAATTATTGGTCAATTCTTATATATATATATTCATATATATTTCCTATATATATTTCTCACCATATATGCTTCCCTTTTCTTTCCTTCTCTATTCTGGTTGCTTGTATAAGCAGACATTTTTAATCTACTCTTTTTATACCTCTTCTGTATTTCCTCCTTCTTTATTTCTCTCTCTCTCTCTCTCTCTCTCAATTAAGCCATATAGATTCTCTGATTCCTTGCCTGGTCATTTTTTTCCCCAGCCCTCTCATTTCTCTCTTTGTATGGGATAAGACTTCTACAATTCCCCCCAAGTTTTAAAATTTTTCCAGGGTTACTTCAATGAACAAATCAAAGCACACTTAGTGGAAAGTACAAACCACCACTACAAGTAGGGAGATAAAGCAACCAGTGTCACAACAATAGTGAGCATGCAACACACTCCAAAAATACCTCCTGAAGGACCAGACCCTGGGCAGTGCATGACCCCTTTTTAATATATTAGTGCTCACAGGTACAGGACACATAACAAACTATTAAATAACATAAAAGAAAGAAAACTAGTCAAAAGAACGAAACAGAAGAATTCTCCCCAAAATTAATTCCAGGAAGAAATGACAGCTAGAGAGTTACTCAAAACAGATATAAACAACATATATGATCAAGAATTTAGAATAGTAGTCATAAAATTAATAGATGGATTTGAAAGAAAGCATAGAAGACAGCACAGAATCTATTGCTGCACAGATCAAGGAACTAAGAAATAGTCACAACAAATTAAGAAATAATGTAAATTAGGTGCAAACTAAACAAGATGCAATGGCAGCAAGGATGGAGGAAGCAGTGGGAGAATAAGTGAAATAAAAGATAAAAGTATGTAAAATGAAGCTGAGAAAAATAGAGAAAAGAAAATGCTAGACCACAAGGGGAAAATTAGAGAATTAAGTGATTCAATGAAACATAATAAAATCTGTTCATAGGAGTTCCAGAAGAAGAAGAGAAAGAGGCAGAAGGTTTACTTGAACAAATTATAGCTGAGAACCTCCCAAATCTAAGGATGGAAGCAGATATCCAAATCCAGAAGGCACAGAGAACTCCCTTCAGATTAAATAAGAATAGGTCTTCACCATGTAAGAAAACTGGAAAAATACAAAGATAAAGAGAGAATTTTGAAATCAACAAGGGACAAATGGGTCTTAAACTACAAGGGTACACACATAAGGGTAGTCTAGACCTGTCCACTCAAACGTGGCAGTCCAGAAGAGAGTGGCAGGAAATATTCAATGTGCTGAATAGGAAAAAAATATGCAGCGAAGAATCCTTTGTCCAGCAAGGCTGTAGTTCAAAATACAAGAACACATACAGGCTTTCCCAGACAAACAAAAACTGAAGGAGGTCATGACCACTTAAACCAGCCCTGCAAGAGATCCTAAGGGGCACTCTGTGAGTGCAATGCTGCAAAGACTAAAAAGGACCAGAGACATCACCACAAGCATGAAACCTAGAGGTAACACAATGACACTAAATCCATATCTTTCAATAATCACTCTGAATGTAAATGGACTAAATGCTTCAGTCAAAAGACACAAGGTATCAGAATGGGTAAAAAACAAGATGATCAATATGCTGTCTACAAGAGACTCATTTTAGACCTGAAGACACCTCCATATTGAAAGTGAGGGGATGGAGAACTGTCTATAATGTTACTGGAAGTCAAAGAAAAGCTGGGGTAGCCATACTTACATCAGACAAACTAGACTTTAAACTAAAGGTTGTAACAAAAGATGAAGAAGGGCAATATATCATAATTATGGGGTCTATTATCAAGAAGAGCTAACATTTGTGAATGTTTGCACCCCCAACTGGAGCACCCAAATAAATAATTCAATTAATCACAAACATAAGTAATCTTATCTATAAGAATACAATAATTGCAGGTGACTGTAATACTCCACTTATAAGAATGGACACAACATGTAGGAAGAAAATCAGTAACAAAACAATGGCATTGAATGATACATTGGAGCAGATGAATTTGACAGAAAAATTCAGAACTTTTCATCCCAAAACAGTAGAATACACATTCTTCTCGAGTGCACATGGAACATTCTCCAAAACAGATCACATACTGGGTCACAATGCAGCCCTCAACAAATATAAAAGAATTGAGATCATACCATGCATATTTTCAGATCACAATGCTATGAAAATTGAAGTAAACTAAAAGAAAATATTTGAAAAGCCTCCAAATGCATGGAGGTTAAAGAACATCCCACTAAATAATGAATGGGTCAACTAGGCAATTAAAGACGAAATCATATATATATATATAT
>NW_024415541.1:16004-26842 GCF_014898765.1 Herpailurus yagouaroundi | reverse complement strand
TATATATAGTATAATGGCATCTGCAAATAGGGAAAGTCATACTTGTTTATATATAAATCTGGTTTTTATTTGAACCATAGTGTTGTGAGTGAAATAGTTAAATACCCTTAAGTTAAGTAGGCTAAAGTGAAAACTCAATGAATGTAGAATCAGGGAATCTGATTTTCTTTTTCTTTGATTTAAAATTTTAAAATTTTATTTTATTTTATTAAATATAATTTATTGTCAAATTGGTTTCCATACAACATCCAGTGCCAATCCCAATAGGTTCCCTCCTCAATGCCCATCACCTACTTTCCCCTTTCCACCCCACCCCCATCAACCCTCAGTTTGTTCTCAGTATTTAACAGTCTCTTATGGTTTGCCTCCCTCCCTCTCTGTAGCTTTTTTCCCTCCCCTCCTCTCATGGTCTTCTGTTAAGTTTCTCAGGATCCACATATGAGGGAAAACATATGGTATTTGTCTGTCTCTGCCTGACTTATTTCATTTAGCATAATATCCTCTAGTTTCATCCACATTGCTGCAAATGGCCAGATTTCATTCTTTCTCATTGCCAAGTAGTATTCCATTGAGTATATAAACCACATCTTCTTTATCCATTCATCAGTTGATGGACATTTAGGCTCTTTCCATAATTTGGCTACTGTTGAAAATGATGCTATAAACATTGGGGTATATGTGCCCCTATGCATCAGCACTCTGTATCCTTTGGATAAATTCCTAGCAGTGCTATTGTTGGGTCATAGGGTATTTCTATTTTTAATGTTTTGAGGAACCTCCACACTGTTTCCCAGACTGACTGCACCAGTTTGCATTCCCACCAACAGTGCAAGAGGGTTCCCATTTCTCCACATCTTCTACAGCATCTCTAGTCTCCTGATCTGTTCATTTTAGCCACTCCAACTGGCATGAGGTGGTATCTGAGTGTGGTTTTGATTTGTATTTCTCTGATGAGGAGTGATGTCGAGCATCCTTTCATGTGTCTGTTGGCCATCTGGATGCCTTCTTTAGAGAAGTGTCTATTCGTGTCTTCTGCCCACTTCTTCACTGGATTATTTGTTTTTTGGGTGTGGAGTTTGGTGAGTTCTTTGTAGATTTTGGATACTAGTCCTTTATCTGATATGTCATTTGCAAATATCTTTTCCCATTCCATCAGTTGCCTTTAGTTTGTTGATTGTTTCCCTTGCAGTGCAGAAGCTTTTTATCTTGATGAGATCCCAATAGTTCATTTTTGCTTTTAATTCCCTTGCCTTTGGAGATGTGTCGAGTAAACAATTGCTGCAGCTGAGGTGAAAGAGGTTTTTTCTTGCTTTCTCCTCTAGGATTTTGATGGTTTCCTGTCTCACATTCAGATTCTTCATCCATTTTGAGTTTGTTTTTGTGTATGGTGTAAGAAAGTGCTCTAGTTTCATTCTTCTGCATGTTGCTGTCCAGTTCTCCCAGCACCAGTTGTTAAAGAGACTGTCTTTTTTCCATCGGTTATTCTTTCATGCTTTGTCAAAGATTAGTTGGCTGTATTTTTGTGGGTCCAATTCCAGGTTCTCTATTCTATTCCCTTGGTCTATGTGTCTGTTTTTGTGCCAATACCATGGTGTCTTGATGATTACAGCTTTGTAGTAGAGGCTAAAGTCTGGGATTGGGATGCCTCCTGCTTTGGTTTTCTTCTTCAAAATTACTTTGGCTATTTGAGGTCTTTGGTGATTCCAAACAGATTTTAGGATTGTTTGTTCAAGCTTTAAGAATAATTCTGGTGCAATTTTTATTGGGATTGCATTGAATATGTAGATTTCTTTGGGTATTATTGACATTTTAGCAATATTTATTCTTCCAATCCATGAGCATGGAATGGTTTACCATTTTTGTATCTTCTTCAATTTCCCTCATAAGCTTTCTATAGTTTTCAGCATACAGATCTTTTATATCTTTGGTTAGATTTATTCCTAGGTATTTTATGGTTATTGGTGCAATTGTAAATGGGATCAGTTTCTTTATTTCTCTGTGAAAGTTACACTTTTATCTATTTGGATTCCGTTGGTTCTTTTAGTTGTCTGCTTGTTATGGCTAGGACTTCCAGTAACTATGTTAAGTAACAATGGTGAGTGGACATCCCTGTCTTGTTCCTGATCATAGAGGAAAAGCTCTTAGTATTTCCCCATTGAAGATGATGTTAGGTGTGGGTGTTTCATTTATGGCCTTTATGATGTTAAGGTGTGTTCCCTCTATTCCTACTTTCTTGAGTTTTTAAATTTTTTTTTATCATGAATGGATGTTGTGTGTTGTCAAATGCTTTTCCTACATGTATTAGAATGGTCTTATGGTTCTTAACTTTTCTTTTATTAATGTCATGTGTCATGTTGATTGATTTGAGAATATCGAACCACTCTTGCATACCAAAAATAAATCTCACTTGATCATGGTGAATGATTCTTTTTTAATTTGTTGTTGGTTTTGGTTTGTTAGCATTTTACTAAAAATTTTTGCATCCATATTCATTAGGGATATTGCCCTGCAGTTTTCTTTTTTACTGGAGTCTTTATCTGGTTTATGTGTCAGGGAAATATTGGCCTCTTAGAATGAGTTTGGAAATTTTCCTTTCTCTTCTATTCTTTGGAATAGTTCAAGAAGAATAGGTATTAGCTCTTCTTTAAATGGTTGGTAGAATTCACCTGTGAAGCCATCTGGCTCTGGACTTGTTTGTTGGGACTTTTTTGATCACTGATTCAATTTCTTTCCTGGTTATTGGTCTGTTCAAGTTTTCTATTTCTTCATGTTTCAGTTTTGGTAGTTTGTATGTTTCTAGGAATTTATCCATTTCTTCCAGGTTGCCCAATTTGGTAGTATATATTTTTTCATAATATTCTCTTATAATTTTAATTCTGTGGTATTGATTGTTATTTCTAGGTGTTTCCTGAGGCAAGTGGAAAAAAAGCAAAAATAAACTATTGGGGCTTTATAAACGTCTGTACACGAAGGAAAGAATCACCTAAACTAAAAGGCAACCAATGGAATGGGAGAAGATATATCTGATAAAGTGTTAGTGTTCAAAAAATGTAAAGAACTTATAAAACTCAACTCCCAGAAAACAAATAACCCAGTTAAAAAAGTGGGCAGAAGACATGAATAGACATTTTTCCAAAGAAGACATACAGATGCCCAATAGATATATGAAAAGATGCTCAGCATCATTAATCTTCCAGGAAATACAAATCAAAACCACAATATCACTTCATACCTTTCAGAATGACTAAAATCAAAAACACAAGAAACAACAGGTGTTTGTGAGAATGTGGAGGAAGGAGAACGCTCTTGCACTATTGGTGGGGATGCAAACTGGTGCAGCCACTGTGAAGAACAGTATGGATGTTCCTCAAAAAGTTAAAAATAGAACTACCATATGATCCAGCAACCACACTTCTGGTTGTTTACCCAAAGAATACAAAAATACTAATTTGGAGGGACACATGCATCCCAGTTTTTATGGCAGCATTATTTACAATAGCCAAACTATGGAAACAGCCCAAGTGTCCATCGACTGATAAATGGGTATAAAGAAGAGTTGGTGTGTGTGTGTGTATGTATAATGGAATATTAGCTATAAAAAAGAATGAGATCTTGCCATTTGCAATGGCATGGATGGAGCTAAAGATTATTACGTTAAGTGAAAGAAGTCAGTAAGAGAAAGACAAATACAATGATTCCACTCATATGTGGGATGTAAGAAACAAAACACATGAGCAAAGGGGGAAAAAAGAGACAAAGGCAAACCAAGAAAGAGACTCAAACTATAGAGAACCAACTGATGGTTGACATAGCAGAAAGGGGGGAGAATGGATTAAAAAGGTGATGAGGATTAAGGAGTGCACTTGTCATGATGAGCACTGGATGATGTATGGAACTGTTGAATCACTTTATTGTATACCTGAAACTAATATAACACTGTATGTCAACTAACTGGAATTAAAACAAAAACTTAAAAAAAATAATTTTGTATACTAAAAAAAAAAAGAAAGAAAGTGTGGTAAGACATAACAATGGGTTTCAGTTATGAGCTAAGTGGTCTTGTCTATTTCTGGTTTTAACTGTTGGGGTGTATTGTTGAGCAATAGGGCTCACTGACACCTTTTGGGCTCAATATATTTATGATCATCTCTTGTATAATTTCCTATTCCCCCAATTCTTCATAAGGAAACCCTCCTGAGTGTTTGAACCAGATACTGTGCTAGGCCCTTTAAATCCATGCTATTGAAGTAGCCTTCATCACCTTAATTCTTTATTTGTAAAGGCTTTCATTATTCATCAATAAGATGGCCATGTTCTGTATCATATGACCTGGCTCTTTGACCACAGCTTACTGAAAAGGCACCTCATCAAGTACAGCAAATCCATAGTTGCCAGGAGGCTTTATGGTAGCTTTGTGGGAAACTTTAAGCAGTATAGAAGTCTTAGTAAAATCAAGTTGACTGTGGTATAGAGAGTTTATTGGATGGTTATAGGTGCCAAAGCAAGATGACCACATAGTAAAGGTATTATGCAAATAACATGAAGTGTCAGGAGATATGAATGAAGAGAGGTTGGAGACTGGACAGTAGTAGGGTAATCATAGTAGTGGTAAATGCGAGGGAAAAGAAAACCTAAGCAATTCCTATGATGGAACATTGATTCTTGCTTAGAAAGTAACAAAATAATTTAGTCAGCAGAATTGGTTGGGTGTCTTCTAATTCTTCAACTCTCTTCCAGTTCTAATGGCATTTAACTGCATGGATATTCTGGCGAGGCCTGACCTGAACATCTGTCTAATATTTCTACATAATGAAATCTTTACTTGTTTAAGTGAAGTGAGTGATAATTTTATTCCTTGCATTGGAGAGTCTAATTTACAACAGCTTTGCAAAACAGGGATTATTATCACTGAAAAGTAACTGAAGAGTAGGTAAAATGCTTAATTGACTTTCTAAGGTGAAATGGCTAGTAAATGACAAAAATACAATTTGAACCTTGTTCTGGCTTCAAAACATATATTCACATAGTCTTACTTTTAATTATTATTATTATTATAATTTTCATTTTGACGATGAAATTATGGAAAATAGAAGACACAATGACACCCATGTACTCATGACCCATTTTATAAATATTAACATACAGCTATGTTTGCTTCATAATTTTTAAATTATTATAGATACAGCTGAAGCCCAACCGCAATCAATTTCTTCTCTCTTTCTTTACCTGAAAGATTGCTTTGTATTGAGGCCAGTATATTTCCTTGCATTTATATATACTCTTACTATGTAATTATGTATACAGAAACAAAGACCAGAGAGCAGAAGTGACATATCTAATGTTAGTTGTTCTAAGACTTTTGGACTTCATACAATAGGAACATTTGTAAATATATAGATTTATAAGTAAATTATAATTAGTGTTTGCCAACCGGTGTGTATGTATGTGCTAACTGAAAATCTTTAAAATGACATATACTGTCATACCTACAACACTGATTGTCATCTACAATTTTAATGTGACAATTAGGAATACTCTAATATGAATAGTAAAATTAAATATACTTATCTATTTGGAAAACTCTGTAGTTGTCCTTACTGTTAACCAGTAAAAGGATTAATAGAAGCCAGCATTCTATTCAGACCAGCTTTGGGGAGCTATGGACACAGCTGATGATTAATCCCTTTCTTTGAATCTATTTCTGCTTGCACTGTTTCTGATGTCCATTAATGGTAACTCAATTCTTCTAGTTGCTCAAGCCAACAATTTCAGAGTCTTTTTTTTTACTTTTCCTCATGCTCCACATCATCTAACTTGTCATGGAATCCTATTGGTTCTGTCTTCAAAATAAATGCATAGTCTGACTATTTCCCATCATATTCAACACTAAGTCAAGTCACCAGACTAACCCAAGTCACTATCATGTCTCATATGAGTTAGTGTAATAGCCTTAAATCTGGTCTCTCTGTTTTTATCCTTTCCCTTACAATCTATTCTCAACAGAGCAGAGCAGGTAATATTTTAAGTGAAAATTAGATAATTTAACACTTTCATGAATATTTTCCAATGTTTCCTCACCTCAGAGTAAGACAAAAGCTTTAAAATCACATACCAAGTCCTGTAAGATATATTCTAGTGCTTTCCAAAAGAAATCTAATGTGAGCAACTTATACAACTTTAGATTTTCTAATAGTCACATTAATAATAAATAGGAAATGGGGCATCAGGGTGGCTCAGTCGGTTAGGCATCCAACTTCAGCTTAGGTCATGATCTCGAGGTTTGTGAGCTCAAGCCATGCATTGGGCTCTGCTTTGATAGTGCAGAGGCTGGAGCCTGCTTCTCATTCTGTATCACTCTATCTGCCCCTCCCCTATTTGTGGGTGCTCTCTCTCTCTCTCACTCAAAAATGAAAAAAAATTAACAAATAAACAGGAAAATTAATTTTAATAGATTCTATGGAATATATACAAAATATTACCAATTTACCATGTAAACAATATAAATAATATTAATGAAATATTTTATATTCTATTTTTCATACTACTTCTTCAAAATCTGGCATTTGTCTATACTGACATCACATGTTCAATTTGAACTATTCACATTTCAAGGGCTCAATAACCACATGCAGCCAGTGGCAATTGTATCAAACAATGCAGGTCCCTTCATTACATCTTTGACCTTCTCTCTCTCTCTCTTTTTTTAATTAACTTGTTTTATTTTTTATTTTTTTTAAATTTACCTCCAAATTAGTTAGCATATAGTGCAACAATGATTTCAGGAGTAGACTCCTTAGTGCCCCTTACCCATTTAGCCCATCCCCACTTCCACAACCCGTCCCTTAACCCTCACTTTGTTCTCCATATTTATGAGTCTCTTCTGTTTTGTCCCCCTCCCTGTTTTTATATTGTTTTTGATTCCCTTCCCTTATGTTCATCTGTTTTGTCTCTTAAAGACCTCATATGAGTGAAGTCATATGATTTTTGTCTTTCTCTGACTAATTTCACTTAGCATAATATTTTCCAGTTCCAACCATGTAGTTGCAAATGGCAAGATCTCATTCTTTTTGATTGCCGAGTGATACTTCATTGTATATATATCTTTATCTTCTTTATCTTTTTTATCCATTCATCCATGGATGGATATTTGGGCTCTTCCCATACTTTGGCTATTGTTGATAGTGCTGCTATAAACATGGCGTGCATGTGTCCCTTGGAAACAGCACAACTGTATCCCATGGATAAATACCTAGTAGTGCAATTGGTGGGTCGTAGGATAGTTCTATTTTTAGTTTTTTGAGGGACCTCTGGATACTGTTTTCCAGACTGGCTGCCCCAGCTTGCATTCCCACCAACAATGCAAAAGAGATCCTGTTTCTCTGCATCCTCACCAAAATCTGTTGTTGCCTGAATTGTTAATATTAGCCATTCTGACAGGTGTGAGGTGCTATCTCATTGTGGTTTTGATTTGTTTTTCCCTGATGATGAGTGATGTTGAGCATTTTTTCATCTGGCGGTTGGTCACTTGGCTGTCTCCTTTGGAGAAGTGTCTATTCATGTCTTTTCCCATTTCTTCACTGGATTATTTGTTTTTTGGGTGTTGAGTTTGATAAGTTCTTTGTAGATTTTGGGTATTAATTCTTTATCTGATATGTCATTTGCAAATATCTTCTCCCATTCAATCGGTTGCCTTTTAGTTTTGCTGATTGTTTCCTTGGCTGTGCAGAAGTTTTTATTTTGATGAGGTCCGAGTAGTTCATTTTTGCTTTTGTTTCCCTTGTCTCCGGAGACGTGTTGAGTAAGAAGTTGCTGCGGCCAAGATCAAAGAGGTTTTTGCCTGCTTTCTCCTCGAGGATTTTGATGGCTTCCTGGCTTACATTGAGGTCTTTCATCCATTTTGAGTTTATTTTTGTGTATGGTGTAAGAAAGTGGTCCAGGTTCATTCTTCTGCATGTCGCTGTCCAGTTTTCCCAGCACCACTTGCTGAAGAGACTGCCTTTATTCCATTGGATATTCTTTCCTGCTTTGTCAAAGATTAGTTGGCCATACGTTTGTGGGTCCATTTCTGGGTTCTCTATTCTGTTCCATTGATCTGAGTGTCTGTTCTTGCACCAGTACCATACTGTCTTGATGATTACAGCTTTGTAGTAAAGCTTGAGGTCTCGGATTGTGATGCTTCCTGCTTTGGTTTTCTTTTTCAAGATTGCTTTGGCTACTTGGGGTCTTTTCTGGTTCCATACAAATTTTAGGAAACTTTGTTCTAGTTCTGTGAAGAATGCTGGTGTTATTATGATAGGGATTGCATTGAATATGTAGATTGCTTTGGGTAGTATCGACATTTTAACAATATTTGTTCTTCCTATCCAGGAGCATGGAATCTTTTTCCATTTTTTTGTGTCTTCTTCAGTTTATTTCATAATCTTTCTATAGTTTTCAGTGTATAGCTTTTTCACTTCTTTGGTTAGATTTATTCCTAGGTATTTTATGGTTTTTTTGTGCAACTCTAAATGGGATAGATTCCTTGATTTCTCTTTCTGCCGCTTCACTGTTGGTGTATAGGAATGCAAGTGATTTCTGTGTGTTGATTTTATATCCTGCAACTTTGCTGAATTCATGAGTCAATTCTAGCAGTTCTTTGGTGGAATATTTTGAGTTTTCCATATAGAGTATCATGTCATCTGCGAAGAGTGAAAGTTTGACCTCCTTCTGGCCAATTTGGATGTCTTTTATTTCTTTGTGTTGTGTGATAGCAGAAGGTAAGACTTCCAATACTATGTTGAATAACAGTGGTGAGAGTGGACATCTCTGTCTTGTTCCTGACTTTAGGGGGAAAGCTCTCAGTTTTTCCCCTTTGAGGATGATATTAGCATAGGGTCATTCATATATGGCTTTTATGACCTCGAGGTATGCGCCTTCTATCCCTACTTTCTTGAGGGTTTTTGTGAAGAAAGGATGCTGTATTTTGTCAAATGCTTTCTCTGACCATATGGTTATTGTCCTTTCTTTTTTTGATGTGATGAATCACATTAATTGTTTTGCAGATATTGAACCAGCCTTGCATCCCAGGTATAAATCCCACTTGGTCGTGGTGAATAATTTTTTTAATGTCTTGTTGGATCCGGTTGGCTAATATCTTGTTGAGAATTTTTGCATCCATGTTCATCAGGGAAATTGGTCTATAGTTCTCCTTGTTAGTGGGGTCTCTGTTTTTGGAATCAAGGTAATGCTGGCTTCATAGAAAGAGTTTGGAAGTTTCCCTTCCATTTCTATTTTTTTTGTAATAGTTCAAGAGAATAGGTGTTACTTCTTCCTTAAATGTTTGGTAGAATTCCCCTGGAAAGCCATATGGCCCTGGACTCTTGTTTTTTGGCAGATCGTTGATTACTAATTTGATTTCCTTACTGGTTATGGGTCTGTTCAAATTTTCTATTTCTTCCTGTTTCAGTTTAGTAGTATATATGTTTCTAGGAATTTGTCCATTTCTTCCAGATTGCCCGTTTTTTTGGCATATAATTGCTCATAATATTTTCTTATTATTGTATTTATTTCTGTTGTGTTGGTTGTGATCTCTCCTCTTTCATTCTTGATTTTATTTATTTAGGTCCTTTCCTTTTTCTTCTTGATAAATCTGGCTAGTGGTTGATCAATTTTGTTAATCCTTTCAAAGAACCAGCTTCTACATTCATTGATCTTTTCTACTGTTTTTTTTTTTTGTTGTTGTTTCAATAGCATTAATTTCTGCTCTATTATTTATTATTTCCTGTCTCCTGCTGTTTTTGGGTTTTATTTGCTGCTCTTTTTCCAGCTCCTTAAGGTGTAAGGTTAAGTTGTGTATCTGAGATCTTTCTTCCTTCTTTAGGAAGGCCTGAATTGCTATATACTTTCCTCTTATGACCGCCCTTGCTGCTTCCCAGAGGTTTTGGGTTGTGGTGCTATCATTTTCATTGACTTCCATATACTTTTTAATTTCCTCTTTAACTGCTTGGTTAGCCCATTCATTCTTTAGTAGGATGTTCTTCAGTCTCCAAGTATTTGTTACCTTTCCAAATTTTTTCTTGTGGTTGATTTCGAATTTATAATGTTGTGGTCTGAAAATATGCACGGTATGATCTCAATTTTTTTGTACTTACTTAGGGATGATTTGTGTCCCTGTATATGGTCTATTCTGGAGAACGTTCCCTGTGCACTGGAGAAGAATGTATATTCTATTGCTTTAGGTTGAAATGTTCTGAATATATCTGTTAAGTCTATCTGGTCCAGTGTGTCTGTCAAAGCCATTGTTTCCTTGTTGATTTTTTGATTAGATGATCTGTCCACTGCTGTGAGTGGGGTGTCGAAGTCTCCTCCTATTATGGTATTACTATCAATGAGTTTCTTTATGTTTGTGATCAATTGATTTATATATTTTTGTGCCACCACATTTGGTGCATAAATGTTTACAATTGTTAGGTCTTATTGGTGGATAGACCCCTTGATCGTGGTATAATGTCCTTCTGTATCTCTTGATATAGTCTTTATCTTAAAGTCTAGATTTTCTGATATAAGTATGGCTACTCTGGCTTTCTTTTGTTGACCATTAGCATGATAGATGGTTCTCCATCCCCTTATTCTCAATCTGAAGGTGTCTTTAGGTCTAAAATGTGTCTCTTGTAAAGAGTATATAGATGAAACTTGTTTTCTTATCCATTCTGTTACCCTATGTCTTTTGATTGGAGCATTGAGTCCATTGATGTTTAGAGTGAGTACTGAAAGATATGAATTTATTGCCATTATGTTACTTGTAGAGTTGGAGTTCCTGGTGGTGTTCTCTCGTCCTTTCCAATCTTTTGTTGCTTTTT
>NW_024415541.1:0-15904 GCF_014898765.1 Herpailurus yagouaroundi | reverse complement strand
TTTCTCCCCTCAGAAAGTCCCCCTTAAAATTTCTTGCAGGGTTGGTTTAGTGGTCACAAAGTCTTTAATTTTTGTTTTTCTGGGAAACTTTTATCTCTCCCTCTATTTTGAATGACAACCTTGCTGGATAAAGAATTCTTGGCTGCATATTTTTCTGCTTCAGCACACTGAATATATCCCGCCACTCATTTCTGGTCTGCCAAGTTTCTGTGGATAGGTCTGCTGTAAGCCTGATCTGTCTTCCCTTGTATGTTAGGGAGTTTTTTTCCCTTGCTGCTTTCATGATTCTCTCCTTGCCTGAGAATTTTGTGAATCTGACTATGATATGCCATGTTGAAGGTCGGTTTTTGTTGAATCTCATGTGGGTCCTCTGTGCTTTCTGGATTTTGATATGTGTGTCTTTCCCTAGGTTAGGAATGTTTTCTGTTATGATTTGCTCACATAACCCTTCTACCCGTATTTCTCCTTCTCTTCTGAGACCCTTATGATTCTGATGTTGTTCCTTTTTAATGAGTCACTGCTTTCTCTAATTCTTAAAACGTGGTATTTTGCCTTAATCTCTTTTTTTTTTTGCTTCATTATTCTCCATAACGTTGTCTTCTGTATCGATGATTGATTCTCTGTTCTGCCTCATCCATCCTTGCCACTGCTGCATCCATTTGTGATTGCAGCTCAGTTATAGCATTTTTAATTTCATTCTGGCTATTTTTTACTTCTTTTATCCCTGCAAAAAGGGATTCTAATCCATTTTCGACTCCAGCTAGTATTCTTATTATCATGATTCTAAATTCTGGTTCAGACATCTTGCTTGTGTCTGTGTTGGTTAAATCCCTGGCTGTCTATTCTTCATTCTGTTTCTTCCTGGGTGAATTCCTTTGTTTTGTCAATTTGAAGGGAGAAAATTAATTAATGAGGTAGAAAAATTGAAATTAAAAAAATTAAAATTAAAAAAATATTAAAATTAAAAATTAAACACACACACACAAAAGTCGAATAGATGATGGTAGATCCTAGGTTTGTTTTGGTCTGGGTGTTGAACGTGGTTTGACAGATTAGAGAAAAAAATGGGTGGGGGAGAAAAAAAAAAGAAATCATTTGAGAATTTGAAAAAATGAATACACTGAAGTAGACTAAAATGAGATAATGGGGGTAAAATAGATTTTGACAAATATACATAAAAGTAAAGAATATAGTAGAAAAAAATTAAAGAACAATATTTTTGATAAAAATTAGAAATAAATATGAATTTTTTTGCTTTCTGTACTTAAGACAAAAGAAAAGAAATGAAAAAGGAAAAAATAAAAAAAAGAAATCGTTTGAAAATTTGAAAAGTGAATACACTGTCATAAACTAAAATAAAATGGTGGAAATAAAATAGAATTTGAAAAAGTTTACATAAAAACAAAAAATTTAGTAATAAAAATTAATTAAAAATATTTTTAATAGAAATTGAAAGTAAAAATGAATTTTTTCTCTTTCTGCATTCATGAAAAAGAAATGCAATGGAAAAGAGAAAGAAAAGAAAAAGAAAGAAAGAAAAATGAAGTTGTTTGAAAATTTGAAAAGGTGAATACACTTTAGTAGACTAAAATAAAATGATGGAAGTAAAGTAGAATTTGAAAAAGAAATTACACAACAGTAAAAAATATAGTAACAAAAATTAAAGACAGATATTTTTAATAAAAATTGAAAGTGAAAATAAATTTTTTCTCTTTCTGTATTCAAGAAAAAGAAAAGAATTGTAAAAGAGAAAAAGAAAAAAGTTAAAAAAAGAAAGATAATGGAATAGATGAACCTGCTAACAGATTGAAGTAGGACTGAAATTGTTTCATTTTCTCCTAGAAGTCAATCTATGTAGCTCTTTCTAGTCCATAAATTAAGCTGGTGGTGAGAATTGTGTTCTGAAGTGCAAGTTGGCGCAGTTGGGAGGTGCTCAGTGTAACAGCTTTGCTCTCCACTAGATGATGCTGCTTGCCTAATGGGGTGGATTGTTTTGGAGCTAGTAGGTGCATATGCACATTCACGAAAGCGGTGAAAATGGCGCCACCCAGCTACCCAGTCTGTTCTCCCAGATCAGCAATTGTTCACCCGTCCTCTGTCTTTAGCTCTTGTCCACTCCCTGCCTTTTCACTCTCCGTGACCAGGCCCCAGGTAGCACCTCTCTCCCAGGCCCCAGGCAGCACCTCTTTCCAAGTTTTGTGTCAGATATGGCCGTTTTCCCTGGCTCCTTACTTCTGAAGGTCTGCGGGTTTGACACGTTCCACACCTCTGCAGGAGGGTCTCACTGAACAATGGCCAAATTAGCAATGGCTGAATGTCATCTGCACCCAGGAATTCCCGCTGGACCCTGCTGCTGGGTGCCTTAAGACTGTAGCCAGGTGCCAGCCCACCACAGAAAAAATTCACGAGACAGTGTAGCAGCAGCGTTTCAAGGATTATGGAAAATAACAACACACATCTGGCACTAGGCTTGACCCTTAAAGACCTTGCCCCAGCCCCAGCGAATGTGGCTGCCTTTTGGGGTCTGCTGGGTCCAGGTGGCTTCAACAGTCTCTACCAAATGTTCTTCCATCAGTGGAACCTCTTTTTCCCATGTGGCCTAAGAACCTCATGGGCCCCACTCTGTTCCTGGGGATTCGCCCTTCCCACTAGAGTACCTCCAGGTATTGAGCTGTGGAGTTGCAGACTTTGCACTCCCCTTGTTTACAGACTTAATGGAATTTAAACCCTTTCCTTTCTCTTTTCTTCTTTCTCCCTTTTTACTTTAGTCACTGTGGCTGTTTCCAATTTTCCACTTTCTCTCCATCTGCTTTTGGGGAGGGGTGCTTTTCCCATATTCTCTCCCCTCCCCAGTCTCCGTCCTCTCTCTGTCCACAGAAGTGGTTCCCTACCTTTCGTAGCTTCTTGTTCCCCAAGTTCAGCTCTCCTATGGGCATACTCTTTAGACCAATATTGTTCATAGAACATTCTATGATGATGGAAATATTCTGTAATGCACTATCCAATATAGTAGCCATTAATAACATGTGGCTATTAAAAATTGAAATGCATCTAATGTGACTGAGGAACTGAATTTAAAATTTTATTTAATTTCAATTAATATATTATCCATAGATGGCTACCAGCTACTATATTAAATAGCAAACCACAAATTCTTGGTGGGTAAGTACAGCAATTTTTATGTGAGTCAAAATACCAGTTAATTATGTGCACTTTGAGATCATACATAGCTGAATTTGAATTATGATTTCACCATTTATTAGCTGGTAGCTTTAGGGAATTTACTTAACTTCTATGGGTCTCAAAATTTTTGAAGTATAAAATGAGACTAATAGAATTAACCTTTTGAGGGAAAATTAAAATAATATTACTGGACAAATTTTACTTCTATTAAGATGGAGTAGACATGCCTTCCCTTAGTTTTCTACTAAGTACAGCCAAAAACCCTGAATATAATATATGAAACAAACATAAGAAGACTCTGAAAGATAGAAGACATATCAGCTAGTGAGCTGTGAACTCAAAGCATGACATTCTAGTGAGTTACCTTGGTTTTATTTCTGCTCTATTTCTTAGACTGGGTCCTGAAGAAACCAGCAACCCACAAACATCAAGAGACATAGATAAAAAATAAAGAACCTTATTTCTCTAGCCAAAAGACCAGGAAAGGGGCAGTCTAGCAAGATAGAAAATTTTTAGAGAATAACCACTCAATTCTAGACAGCTACTACAGAAACTGTGGGCCCACCTTCACCAACAAAGGTAGGCTTGCTAGGCTGTCATGAGGTGTCCCAATTCTCCCTGTCCCTTTTGTGGTGGTGTTAATTAATTTTTTTTAACTTTTATTTATTTTTGAGAGACAGAGACAGAGCATGAATGGGGGAGAAGCAGAGAGAGGGAGACACAGAATCAGAAACAGGCTCCAGGCTCTGAGCTGCCAGCACAGAGCCTGACATGGGGCTCGAACACACGAACCATGAGATCATGACCTGAGCCAAAGTTGGACGCTTTAACTGAATGAGCCACACAGGTGCCCCTGTGGTGGTGTTAATTAAGGCCAAGTAAAGTGCTAAGACTTTTAGTCTCAAATGGTGGGAACAAGCAACCCCCTCCATCCAGTGATGCCAGCAGAAACAATCTGGGAAGACTGTTCTACTTCAGTCTTGCAATACCAAGATACCCTTCTCCCTACCTCATTTGAGTAGCATCAGAAAAGGCCTCGTAGAATAAGGACTTTTATTACCTTGTAGGTATTAAGGCCACCACTCCTGGTGCCAGTGGAGGCCATGTGAGGAACATTAAGGAAACACTTCTATTCCTCCAAGCCAGTGAGGTATCAGTGGGAGCATAATGGGTATCTAGAGCACCCACCCTGTTCAGTAGGGACCAGAATAAGTTATGTACATAATGTAATACCTAGAGTAACCATTAAAAGCTACAGAAATGGATACACTCAAAAACATCATCAATAAATAAAAAGGGAATTTAAAGAAATGCTTAACCTACTGGAAGCCAAGAAAAAGCAAACAGAAAAATGAAAAGCAGAACAAACAGAAAGAAAAATAGATGGCAGAGTTAAGCTGTAAGATATTAATGATTATGTTAAAATAAATGGTCTAAATACACAAATTAAAAGACAGAAAATGGCACATTGGATTAAGAAACATAATCCAATTATATACTGTCTACAAGAAACTCACTACAAATGTAACAGTATAGGCAGGTTGAAAGCAAGAGGATGAAAAAAATTACAATGCAAACATTAATCAAGGAGATCAGGGTGAGTATATTAATATTAGATAAAGTAAACTTCAGAGCTAAGAAAATCACCAGTCATTATATAAAGTTGTCAATTCAAAAATATATAACAACCTTACATGTGTATGCATCAAAAAACCAAACAGAAATATATCTTAAACAAAAACTGATAGAATTGAAAGAAGATATAGATAATTCCACAATTTAATCAAAGACTTCAACACTTCCTCTCAACAAGTGACAGAACAACTGGACAGAAAATTCATAAGTATATAGAACTCAACAATAACACTAAACAAGCACATCTAATTGATATTTATAGAACACTTTATCCCCCCAAAGCAGATAACATTATTTTAAGGTTCTCATAGAAGATATACCAAGACAGATGATACTTGAGGCATAAAACAAACCTCAAAGATTTTAAAATGATTGAAATCATACAAAATGTGTTGTCTGACCACTATGGAATTAAACTAGAAATCAAGAACAGAAGGATAACAAGAAAATCCCAGAACACTTGGAAAACAGACAACAAACTTCTAAATAATCCATGGCTTAAAGAGGAACTAATAAAGGGAAAAAAAAACTTATTGAATGTAATAAAAATTAAAAATCACCATATTAAAATTTGTGGTACACCACTACAATAGTGCTGGGAGGGAAATTTATAATATTTAAGCAGACTTTAGAAAAGAAGAAACATTTCAAAGTAATAAGCCAAGGTTTTATCTCAAGGATCTAGAGAAAAAGAGCAAAATAATCCCAAAGGAAGCTAAAGGAAGAAAATAATAAAAATATGAAATCAATAAAATTGAAAATGGGAAAACAATAGAGAAAAAAGTGAAAGAGCTGATTCTTTTAAAAGACCAAAAACATTTACAACTTTCTAGCAAGACTTACAAAAAAGAAGAAATAAGATACAAATATCAGGAATTAAACAGAATATCACTAAAGACTCTGCAGACATCAAGAAGATAGTAAGGGAGCATAAGAACAACTATTCAAAAATAAACTTGGAAGTGCCTGGATGTCTCAGTCAAACCTCCCACTTCGGCTCATGTCATGATCTCACAGTTCGTGGCCTGGGTTTGAGCCCACAACGGGCTCTGTGCTGACAGCTTGGAGCCTAGAGCCTGCTTCTGATTCTCTCTCTCTCTTTCTGCCTCCAGCCTACTTGCACTCTCTCTCTCTCTCTCTCAAAAAACAAAGAAATATTTAAAAAATTAAAAAGTAAATTTGACAACTTACACAATCAATCCTTACACAATTGATCCTTACACACATTATCATGACTTAATATGAAATATGTAGTTTGAATAGCCACATAAATATTAAGGAAATTGAATTCATGAGTTAAAAACTCCCCCAAATGAAATCTTTAGGACTAGATGGTTTTAATAGAGAATCTCACAAAGGATTCATATCTAGGATATATAAAGAACTCTCAAATGCATCAGTTAAAAAAATAAAATGGACAAAAGACATGAAGACACAATTCACAAAATAGGACATACAGATGACAAGTAAGCACATGAAAAAATATTCAACTTATTAGCCACTAGGTAAATGCCGAAAACTATAATGAGCTATTACTATATACCTATCAGAATGGTTAAATATATACTATATAAAATATATAAACTATACACATAGTGACAACACCAAATGCTGACAAGGATGCAGAGAAACTGGATTGCTCATACATTAACAGTGAAATGTGGAATGGTTCAGCAACTCTGAAAAAACACTTGGTCAGTTTCTTAAAACAACAACAACAACAAAAACCCATTAAACTTGTGATGAGCATACAGCCCAGCAATTGTACTTAGACATTTATCTCAGAAAAAGGAAAGCATATGTTCCATTAAAAATTTGTATGTGGATATTTACAGCTCATTTATTTGTAATGGCTCCTAATTGGAAATAACACAAATGTCCCTCACAGGATGAATGGTTAAACTAATTGTGGTACAGTGATACCTTGGAATGCTACTTAGCAATAAAAAGAAATGGCATATTGATACAAGTAACAACCTAAATGAATCTCGAGAGAATTATACTTTGTGAAAAAAGCTGATGTCAAAACCTTACATAGTATATGATTCAATTTATATAACATTCTTGAAATTACAAAATTATAGATGGAGAACTGATTAATGATTACCAGAGATCAAGGGTGGGACTGAGGGTTAGGTAAGAGTGTGGGTGTGACTATAAAAGGACAAAATAAGGAATCCCTGTGGTGATGGAAATGTTTTGTATCTTGACCATATTAATCTCAATATCTTTGTTGTGGTATTATACAATAGTTTTGGTAGATGTTACCTGGGGAAAATGTGTAAAGCATACACACAAGAACTCTATTATTTCTTATAGGTACATGTGCATCTACAATCATCTAAAAATAAGTTAATTAAAACAAATACATGTGGAATGAGTACCATGACTAACAACCAGAAAATACTAATTGCTTGTCACAGTAACCAACTCAAGTCTGCATAGAGAACATAGTCAGTATTTACTACACAGAGAAGATAGTTGAATAGGTTTTTTATTCCCCAATAAAAAGCTTTACTTATGGTTGGTTCACAGCTTGAGCAAGGACTCCAGGGTAGTTAAAAAGCTTCATTTAAGGAGGACATTTAAAGAGAGGTTCAGGCAGAAGCCTTGACACCAGGGGGATGCAGAGGGGCTCCTCAAAGGCTGCTGGACTCCAGAAACTCTAGTTGCATTTGAGGGTGAGCCTTTTGAATAAGTACTTGTCCAGGTGAGCCTAGGGGCCAGCCATCCTGTTATTAGTAAGGTGGTTGCCATCTTCTTAAGGAGTTTTACCTCCTCATCTGGGAAGTGGCTCACCAGCAACTCACAGAGATCTGCGCAGGCAGAGGGATCTGTGTAGGCTGAACCCAGGGCATGCAGATACAAAAAGGCCTGGTTCAGGTTCTCCTCTAGGGCCACTCTGGTTTCCATGGCATCTAGGGTTTTACCCCGCTCCTTTAGGGATGACTGCTGCACGTCCTGGAAAAGGGTATAGCCACTGTGCTGGTTTTGAAACTTCAGAAACATTGGACCAACTCCTAGAAGTGGCTGCTGAAAAAGTGGCCTTCACTCTCCAGAGCTATATCTTCAGGGTGAAAATAGAAGCCCAGAGATAGATAGGTGTCATAGGCCTGCAGATGGAAGTTGACTGGGCCATTGACTGGTGGCCTCCATCCACTTCGTGGAATAATTCTGATAAACCTGGGAGCTCATGGTTGGTCAGCAATAAGGATCTCATCAAAAAATGGTATTTGTTGGTCCTGAAGGTAGGGGATGGCTGAGAAGATGGTCCTGGAGGTTGGAAGAAGGTGGAGGGTGATTGGAGGCTTGAAGAAGGGCTGTCCTCCTAGGTCTTGCTCTTTACAAACACTGTTGAAGCAAGAGACAGATTCACATAGTGCCAGGAGCATCCCAGATAGTTTTTAATTGAAAGTCAGTCACTTCTTTAGGACAGAAGAAAATTAGAAGTTGTATATGTTGCCCTATGGTTACTGACAAGCCCGTTTTTTTGGTAGGGAGAAAGAAGATCTGAAATAGGAAAAAGGTACTCTGGGTAAGGTGGAGAGGAACAAAGTGAAGGAAAGTTATTGGGGAGAATGATAATAGAGACAAAGATGGAAACATGTAAACATGTTACTGTTGTTCTTCATATAGCTAGACAGAAAGAACAAGATTGATGGACCCCAAAGGTGCTTGGTGAAAAGATGGCAAAAGAGGTGAAACTCCAAACACAATCTCTGCAACTGATGGGCCCCAAACAGACAGGGTCAGGACTGGAATGACAGCTTCCCTTGTTCCTTGCCCGCAGTCTCAGACTGAGAGGGAAAAGCAGATATGATCCCCCTCACCAATTACATAGGACATTCTTCTTCTAGTCAGCTCCCATCCTGCTTTTCCACCCCAACAGCCTCTCATTAGACCTTCCTCTTTTGCCACCAGAAAGCTTACCCACTAATCTGCCTGCCTTTGATTTGAGTCTCTGCCAAACACAGATGGTGGTGGATGACCACTGATTCTTTTGCTGTCAATAAGTAATTCCTGTTCTTATGTTGGTAATCTTTGTTTATCACTACAGAGGTTATTAGTTTGTGGAACAAATGAAAACACTTAGAATAAAAAAAAGATGGAAGAGAGAATGAAAAAGAAAGGATAGAGAGGAAAGGGGGAAGAATGGAAATGATGGAGAGAGGAAAGTGGGAGTAATCTATTAGGAAGTCTTTCACAGTGTGAATAAACATCAGGTTAGTTGGTGGGAAATGAGTGACAGCATTGTAAGAAGCACAACTATTGTACTGGAATGTAAGTTTGGAGATTCTTAGAGATTTATTCTGTTGAATTAATGACCTGCAATGACTAGGGCAAATGCCTTTTGGAGAGGTAACATGTTGTTCATCTTAATTATTAGAACTCTTGTATAAAGTCATTTATCAGTCACTTAGAGGATATAGATGGAAGAGGGCAAAGCGTGAATAAATTAGGAAGGAGGGAGTAATTAAAAATTCATAACGTGTGTCTCTTCCTAAATTGAGAGCACCTGGCAACAGTAGTCCTTGACTATATTAATGTAAATGTTTGCAGACGAGGGTGATGTGAGAGATGGTGACTACTGGAAGGTAGGAAGACAGTAAGGAACCTTGTGAAATTGAAAAAGTCAGTTTATTTGAACCATGTGAAATCACCATTTTAGTTGGTGATTCAAAAAATAGGTGGATATGGACAATTCCATGTGGTTCCACCTAATATATGTGAAAGCACTTGAGAAACTCTAAAACTTCTATACAAAGATAAGATGTTACTATGAAGCAGGTGATGACTCACAATGGGGGGAAAAGATAGGATTTAGAGTTAGGAGACCTTAATTATGGTTCTAGCTTTGCCACTTACTAGATGTGTTAGCTTGAGTGAGTCATTTCACCTAAGTCTTCTCTTGTGAAATGAGAATGCTAACACTTGCAGCCCCTTGCTCCACATCAAAGAGTTTCTCTATGAGTTAGTTTATTTAAAAGTGCATTGGAAACCATACAGTGCTATTTAAATGCAAATGATCAAGGTAAATGCTGTATTCCTATACATTAAAACAAGCTGTGTTGATTTAAGATCTAGACTTTTTTTTTTAACTTTTGTTTTTATGTTTTCCCTTTAGTGGGATTTGAAATGACTATCTTAACTATAGAATATTTTTGCTTTCTGGGGTGCAAGTGTTTGGGGGTTTGTGGGATAGAGAAAGAATGACTCCTGCCATATAAGAAAGGTGGGTTCAAGGTACAAAATAATGGGAGGATCCCATAGCCTTCCTTACTGTAAGCAAAACACCTTTATCTGTTTTCTATTTTTTCTTAAAGCTTAAAGATTCAGTCAGCTTTCTATGAAGTAAATACACTTAAAACTCAGGTACTATTGGACTCCTTTTCAAGCTGTCTCATCATCTCTAATGTCATGGAGGGGTTATTTAGTGTGCCCTTCATTTATTTGGCAGGCAATCAAAGAGCACGCATATTTTTTCATTCTTGATCATTGTCAAGAATATTTTTTTCCTTTATGCTTGTCAAAGTTAAAAGGGCTTTAAAAGTACTTAAGTGGATAAGTGAAACATTTAATATAGTTGTAGGTTCTTTATTAATAAGAATCTGTTGTGAATTTTGTCACCCCGGCACTTTGGAAGTAACCATCAGCAATCTAGCTCCAGCATGTCTTTCTAACCATTTTGGGTGGAGGAGGGAGGTTTTCATGGCCAGTACTACTGTCCCTATTTAGCTGATAGAGAAGTTGAGATTCAGCAAGACTCTGTCTCTACACAAGGACAAAACAAAACTAGAGTCAGCAGTGAAAAAAACACCAAAGAGACTACACTGTGAAAAACATTATTTGGTACAGAGTGCTAAAGTAGGTTTCATAATCAATGCACTTAAATAAATGTGCTTGTAGTGAAATATATTGACCACACACACACACACACACACACACACAAAATAGTCCCCCAAATTGTAATGAGTGATTTTGCCCTGCAGGCTACTTTGCTGGCCATATATGACTATAGAATTAGTGAAATGTATGAATGATTTATTTCATTCATGTGATTTATTTCATTCACATTGTAAAATGAATACTGTTTTTCAAAGGAAAAACCCTCAAAAGATTAGAACTAAGGCTTTAGGGTCATCTATAACCTCTCAGTCAGTAGATAGATGCCTAAACCAATTCACACCCCCAACTTCACTTTTCAGTTATGACATATTGACCTGTGGCATGGATTGCCTCATTTTTGCAATCAATATATAAATGATATACATTTATTCATATCCCAAACCATAGGTTGATAGGGCACCATGTCTAATCCCTCTAATTTGATAGGTAAGATGTGAGGTAGAAAAGAAAATTGTCTAACTCTTCTGGCTTGCCTATGAGGCAAATGCATCACATTTAAATAAGTAATAAAGTAAGTTAGATAATTAACAAAATCCTTTTTATTTGTTGCTTATAATCATGGCTTTTGTGTTATTTTCAATCAGAGTCCACACATTTCACACAGTCTCATTTATTTGTTACCTCATTTTACACCAATGTTATTATTAGTTTTTGGCCTCTCCTTATTGATTATATTATTTTTCTACTTACAGCTCTATAGATTCATTTCCACTAACCACCAATAAAACATTTCCTTATTTCTTTCAAAATTTTGTTTAAAATTTACTTCTGTTGGATGTATTTTTTTATTATACCAAAGTGAGTTTGATCACTCCTTTATTCTACATTTTCTTAGAATTATTTCTTCATTAGCAAGCCATTGTTTTCATGTGTTCTTAAATGCTTATAAGTATCAGGGAAACTAAGATAAATTGACATTCATTCAGTAGTTAATTAAAAAAAAATTATTATCACTTGCATATTCAAGCCACTCAGTTGAGAATTGTAAAGGGTAAAAACAAAAAAAGAATATGGGATCCAGCACCATACAAGTCAGAATTAAAAATATTAAGAGATATACTGTAAAATGCTATGAAATGATGAAAGCTGGAAACAAATTAATTGAATTTACTTCTATAAGTTGTTTTTACTTTCTTGATGGTATCATTTGGTGCACAAATTTTTAATTTTGATGAAGTCTAATTTATGTTTCTTCTTTTGTTGCATATACTTTTGGTTTTATATCTAAGAACCCAATGCTAAAACCCAAAACATGAAAGTTTACCCCTGGTTTCTTCGTACAGTTTTAGTTCTTGTCTTTAATCCATTTTGAATAAATTTTTGTATATGGTATGATATAGGGAAACAAGTTCAGTCTCTTTCACATGGATATCCAGTTGTTTCTGTGACACTTGTTGAATGAGCTATTCGTTCCCTATAGGATGATCTCACCACCTTTGTTAAAAATCAGCTAAACATGTTTGGGTATGTACCCTCATTCCACTCTCAAAGAATAGATTGATATTCTTGTCTTTATGCCAGTACCAAACTGTTGTAATTACTGCAGCTTTGTAGCAAATGTGGAAATTAGGAAATGTGTATACTCTGTTCTTTTTCAAGATTGTTGTGACTATTTGGGGTTCCTTGCAATTCCACATGAATTTAAAAATGAACATTTCCATACCTGCAAAAAAGGCCATTGGAATTTTAATGGAAAATGCTTTGAATCTGTAGATTGCTTTGGGTAGTATTGCCATCTTTACAATAAGTATTAAGTCTTCCTGTTTATGAACACAGAATATCTTTCCATTTATTTAGATCTTTTTAATGTATTTCAATAATAATTTGTAGTTTTCACTATAAAATTCTTTTACATCAATCCCTAAGTGTTTTATTCTTTTCGATTGTATAGTAAATTGAATTATTTTCTTAATTTCCTTTTCTGATTGTTCAGCTGTATTGTATACATCTTGTATCATGCAATTTTACTGATTTGGTTTATTAGTTCTAATATATCTTTTTGCTTTTGTATGTGAATTCTTCGGTGTTTTCTAAATGTAAAATCATTTTATCTGTGAATAGATTTAGTTTTACTTCTTCCTTTTACTTCTTTCCTTTTACTTCTTACTTCTAGTCTCTAAATAAATTTAGATATTTATTTCTTACTCTTTCTCAACTTCTCTAGCTAGGACTTCCAGTACAATGTTGAATAAGAGGAAGAAAGTGGGCTTTCTAGTCTTGTTCTTGATCATAAGGGAAAAGTTTGTAGACTTTCACCACTTAGTATAATGTTAGTTGTGTGTTTTTCATAACTGCCTTTATCATATTGAAAAAGATCCCTTCTATTTCTAGTTTTTAAGTGTTTTCATCATGAAAGAGTATTGGATTTTTTTTAAATGATTTTTTTTCATCAATTGAGATCATTTTCTCTCTTAATTCTATAAATGTTGTGTATTATATTAATTGATTTTCACATGTTGAATTACCCTTACATTTCTAGGATAAATCTCACTTAGTCATGATATATAGCTCTTTTATATAATGCTTCTGGACTCTATTTCTAGTATTTAGTAGAGGATTTTATATATATTTTCATGAGGGACATTGTTCTGTACTTTTATTGTTTTATCCTTGTCAGGCTTTGGTATTAGGGTCATGGGATAAAGAGGGAAAGTTACCTCCTTATCTACTTTTTGGGAAAAAAATTTAGAAGCGTTTGTGTTCATTCTTCCTTAAATATAGCAAGTGAAGCCATCTGCTCCTGGGCTTTTTGTTGTTAGGAGGTTTTTGTTTACTGAGTCAATCTACATAGTTTTAGACATGTTCATATTTATTATTTTTTATTAAGTCAATTTTGGTAATTTGTATGTTTTTGGAATTTGTCCATTTTAGTTGGTTATACAATTTGTTGGTGTACGGTTGTTCTTAGTATTCTCTTATAATCCTTTCTGTTTCTATAAGATCAGTGGTAATATCTCCATTTTAATTTCTGATTTCAATTATTTGTGTTTTCTCTCTCTTCATCATTCTAGCTAAAGAGTTATCAATTTGTTGATATTTTCAAAGAACCAACTTTTGGTTTCATTGATTAGTTTTTTAAAAAGTTCTCTACCTCTTCTTTGATCTTTTGTGATTTCTTTCCTCTGCTAGTTTGGTCTAGTTTGCTTTTTCTCATTCCTAAAGGTATCAATTTAGGTTTTTGGTTTGAGATCTTTCACTTTTCTTAATGTAGTTATTTACAGTATGTATTTCCATATGAGCACTGCCTTTACTGCATTCAATGTTGTGTTTTTGTTTTGATCGGCCTTTAAATATTTTCTTTTTAAAAATTTTTTTAATGTTTTTTTTTTTTTTCGAGAGAGAGACAGAGTATGAGGCAGGCTCCAGGCTCTGTACTGTAAGCTCAGAGCCCTAAGCAGGGCTCAAACTCATGAACTGCAAGATCATGACCTGGCCAAAGTCAGAGCTTAACTGACTAGGCCACCCAAGCACCCCAGATATTTTCTAATTTCTCTTGTGATTGATTTCTTCAACTCATTACTTACTTTGTTTAATTTTTATATATTTGTAAATTTTCCAGTTTTCCTCTGATATTGACTTTTAGTTTCATTCAACAAAATTCATTGTTGTCAGAGAAAATAATTTGTATGATTTTAATCTTTTAAAATTAATTGAAATTTGATTTCTGGGCTAGCAAAATCTTTCATGGATAATATTCCACGTGCACTTGAGAAAAATGCTTGTCCTACTCTTTTGAGAAAAATGCTTGTCCTACTCTTTCCAGGGGAAGTGGTTCTGTCTATGTCCATTAGGTCTTGTTATTAATGTTATTCAAGTCCTCTATTTTTTTACTAATCATTTATTTCATTGTTCTGTCAATTATTGTAAATGGGTTGTTGAAATCTCCAATTATTGTAGGACTACTCTTTTTTTTTTTTCATTTCAATTCTTTCAAATTTTGCTTCATATCTTTTCACAGTGGTTAGCTGTGCATATGTTTATAATTGTGATATCCTCTTGATAAGTTGACCATATTATCAAAATAAGTTATCCCTCTTTGTATCTGGTAACATTTTTTGACTTAAAGTCTATTTTGAGTAATATTAATTTAGCCATTTCTGCTCCTTAGTTACAATTGCCTGGATATATATTTTTTATTTTTCATTTTCAGCTTATTTGTAACTTTGGATATAGACTGTCTATACAGCATACAGCTAGATCATGTTTTATCCATTCTTCCAATCTATTTTTTTTTATGTTTTTTAATTTATTTCTGAGACAGAGAGAGACAGAGCATGAGTGGGAGAGAGGCAGAGAGACAGAGAGGGAGACACAGAATCCGAAGCAGGGTCCAGGCTCTGAGCTGTCAGCACAGAGCCCGACGTGGGGCTTGAACTCACAAACAGTGAGATCATGACCTGAACAGAAGTCAGTCATCAATCAACTGAGCCACCCAGGCGCCCCCTCCCAATCTATTTTTTATTTATTTTATTTTATTTATTTATTTTTTCAATATATGAAGTTTATTGTCAAATTGGTTTCCATACAACACCCAGTGCTCATCCCAAAAGGTGCCCTCCTCAATACCCATCACCCACCCTCTCCTCCCTCCCACCCCCCATCAACCCTCAGTTTGTTCTCAGTTTTTAAGAGTCTCTTATGCTTTGGCTCTCTTCCACCCTAACCTCTTTTTTTTTTTTCTTGCCCTCCCCCATGGGTTTCTGTTAAGTTTCTCAAGATCCACATAAGAGTGAAACCATGTGGTATCTGTCTTTCTCTGTATGGCTTATTTCACTTAGCATATCAGAGTGTTTAAATCATTTTAATTTAAAGTTACTTCTGATACAGAAGGACTTCTGCCATTTTGCTACTTGTTTTCTATACATCTTACCATTTTTGGTTCTTATTTCCTGCATAGCTTAAGTATTTTGTGTTTATTTTAGTTTTTGCACTGTACTATTTTGACACTTTTTTCAGTTCCTTTTCTGTATATTTTTAGTTATTTTATTTGGGAATGCAATTAACATATTATGCTTATGACAATCTCATTGGAATTAATCTAATTAACTTCAGCAGTATACAAGAACTCATATAACTTCATCTCTCCTCATTATGTTGTCACAAGTTGCACCTTTGTTTTTTTTTTATTTATATATGAAATTTATTGTCAAATTGGTTTCCATACAACACCCAGTGCTCA
>NW_024415540.1:0-14893 GCF_014898765.1 Herpailurus yagouaroundi | reverse complement strand
TTCTCTGGGTTTGACTATTTTAGATTTCACATATAAGTAAGATCGTGCAGTATTTGTCCTTCTGTATCTGGCTTATTTCACTTAGCATGATGTCCTCCAGGTTCATCCATGTTGTTGTGAATGGATGGACTGCCTTCTTTTCTAAGGCTGAATAATATATAATATATAATATATAATATATAATATATAATATATAATATATAATATATAATATATAATATAATGTATATAATATATAATATATAATATATAATATATAATACATTTATATATAATATATATATACTATATGTAATATATATAATATATGTAATTTATATATACAATACACAATATTATATATATAATTATATATAATACATTTATTATATATTTATATATATTATTTATTTTAATGTATATATTTAATATTTATATATTATATTAATATATATAAATATAAATTTATAAATATATATATTTATATTAATATTTATATTTATAATATGAAATATAAATATAATATAATATAATATATATAATAGTATATACATTATATATTATTATATATTGTTATATTCTATAATAAATATAATATAATAATATTATATTGATATATAATAATATAAAATATTATATAGTTGAAATTTGCTAAGAGAGATCTTAGACATTCTCACCCCAGGCACACATACACGCACACAAAAGAGAACTATGTGAGGCGATAGACGTGTTAACTTGATGTGCTCATCATTTCATAATGTATACATGTCATGTCATCACGCTGTACACTTTCAACATACACAATTTTATTTCTCAATTACACCTCAATAAATCTGGAGAACCATGACAACAGTCTGTGAATGAGGTATTGCAGGACAGCATCTGCCCTTGCGAATGATGCCTAACTTTTCACCTTGAACATCATGCTTCGTGTCAATGCGTTTTCAACATGTGTTAACAGTAAGGCATTTACCTTCTCCAAACTTATGTGGTGAGTCGTATGGCTTGTCTGTGCAGTTCTGCATAGTCTGTGGTTTAGAAGGCTAGAAGACCAGGTCTACGTCAGAGCACATGGCTTCTGCTGTCAAGAGGAAGGGACATATACTTTTCTGTCACATAAAGAACTTTAATTAGTAAATGTGCACCAACACTGTCTCTATAACACAATAACAAGATCAGTTTGGTAAAAAGGAATAGATACCGACCTGGGATTCAAACCACTCCCTCTTGCTATTTCTTTCTCAATGATGTGAAGAATTTAAATTAGAGGAATCACTAAAACTTCGTCCTGCTCCAACAATTTACTAAATGTCTAAGGCTTATACCAATATTTCATTGAACAAATGTGTTCAGATATATATGGTTACATTAAGCTTTCACAAAAATTTAGAAATGGGAGATATCAAGGTTTAAGTTCCTCTTCTCAGATACATTACTTATTTAAATAGGGGAACCTAGAAGATAGAAATGTGTTTAAAATCCAAAGAAATGCATATCTAATGATATATTATTAAACATTAGAACGTGTGTGTGTGTGTGTGTGCGTGCGTGCACACGTGTGTATGTGTGTACACTCTTGAGAAACTCAGCCCCTCAAATTTCACGACCTGGTAGCTTTTGTCCATCTATAATGGCAGCTTTATACAAGTTAAGAACTACAAAATATGCAGTGTGAAATGTAGGGGTGGCTTTTCTGCTGAAAATACTGCATAAGTACTTCTTGCTATTTAAATAGTATGCATGTGCCTCTGGAGAATAAGATATTTAGGGTACGGCTTTCAATTTTGCCATTGAACGTTCCTACAATACTAAGAAACAGAGACATGAGAGCATCCACGGAAGGACTGTAGGAATAAGGCTCAGAGAAACAGGGGGCCGCTTCTCTTAGGATTATTTTATTAATATTTATTTTAATCTTTGTATTGTATACCTAGAGGCTCATCGGATATTATAAATTAATAAGCAGAGGTGACAGCAGATTATCATAAAGGAACACAAAAAGGGACAGAGTATAAAAGGCTTCCCCGACCCCCTCTTAATCGATGGCAAATATTTTTCAAGTTCTCTTTTGTGAAGTGGTGTTTGGAAGGCAGGAAGGAAAATGAAAATGCTATAGGCAACTGAGATCAAAGGATCCAACTGCCATTACTGTCTAAACTGTTCCACACAAACACATTAGCTGGTAGAGAAGGATTATTGGAATCTCCCCTGTATCACATCTGCCAACTGCTTAAACTGGATTGGTCCACTCGAAAGGCATATTTAAGAAAAGAACATGGGCAGACATGAAGTTACTGGTAATCCCTGTTGTCTCTGGCACACTCTTCTTGGCACGAAGTACAGAATTCAACAGGAGCTGAAGGATCTTCTACGGAGAGTTAAAGCAGGTGGTGGTAACCCCAGAAGGTTCTCCCTATTTCACTATAAAGAATACTTTCTGTGGGCGTGTGAACAGAAAAGTCACACCCGCTGAATACAGCCCGTCACTCAACTGAACAGGGATGGATACACCCTAATTTAGTCTGTTCGGATTTGCTTTTCCAAAACTCTGCAGCCACGTCTACCACCAAAGTTGTACAACAGTGTGTGTTACAAGTGGATGGATATTTATATTTTACTCTTCGTGATGAAGTGGACTGACAGTGGTGAAGATCGGGTTCTGGGCGAAATCCTAGGAAAAATAACGTTTACAATTCATCTCCTATCGCGGAGAACTTCTGCATACGACCAGTCTAATGTATCTCCTGTCGATCCTAATCATTTTAAGGTTTGGAGGAAGATGCTTTTCTGACCTTCTCTCATAACTTTGGAGCTGTACCCTAATTAGAATCCACAACCCCATCTGTAATAATTAATTCAGCCAGGCAACATTTAAGCAGGTGCTTTGTGCTGTATATTCAGCGATGAGAATTGCTTTTCATTTCGAATCTGCACTAGTCTTTGTCTAAGTTCCTTCTGACGGCTAGATGTGGTGGTTACAGTGGAATTAGTGGCTCTATAGGAAAATGCAGCTGGCCTCCCATGAGGACAGGTCTCGGAAAAACGTTAATCACCCAAATAATCAGACTACAGTGAAAAATAGCGGGACCATGTTATTCATCCCCTATATCTGCACTGCCACTTATTGGCTTATGATGGCAGTACAAACAGAGCAGATTATTCTTAGGAAATTTGTATCAATTCAGTTCATAACCAGTCTTGATAGAGGTTAGCCATATCAAATCTTTAGAATCATTCTTGCCTAATAATATTATCAAAAGTTAAATTCATTCATGAAGCATATGTGTATCCATACACATATATACACATATATACATATACACACATATATACATATACACATATAAACATATATACATACATATGCTATATATATGTATATTGGCATCTACTATGTATACTATATATATATATATATAGGCATCTACAGCATCTAGTATGTATTTTATATACATATATACATTGTATTATATATATGTGTATATATATATACATAAATAGCATATACTATGTATTTTACTATATATATATATATATATATATATATATATATATATATATATATATTGGCCTCTACTATGTAGCAGAAATAATGTTACGTATTAGAGCTATTTATAAGGGCAAGCAAACAAAAATATTCATGTGTACCTCGCTTAGCTCTTTAGCCAGCATTTCCCAACACTTCCCAAATAATAATACCTAAAACTTGAGTGGCAATTTTGAAACTTTTTTTTCTAGGAGACTAAAAAACACTAAATAAAGGGGTAAGTTAAAGTGACCGAGGTTTAGTTCAAAGGCTAGTAGATAGAAACAAAGGACCTTTCAAAATCTTTCCAACGCAGTGATATTACAATGTTTGGTTATCCTTTGAAACTTCCCAACATGATGTATCACCACCGTCAAGAAACATATTCCAAAGTTATTTGCTGATACAATAATATTGACACTTGTCAGGCAGGGATGGTGACAAAATGGCTACAATCTGTTTTTCACAACACAAAACTATGTTGAATGCTAAAACATGGAAGTAAAAAAAATGGCAGGTTGGAAATTCTAGTTTCAATGTGTCCTTTGAAAAATTATCTTCTATCAGGATTATATACCACCTGGTGGACTAATGCCCTAAATGATGATTGAGTGGTTATTTATCAACAGATGTGCAAATAACCTGTTACTGGGGAGTGCCTGGTGTGAATAAATTGGCAATTATAGTTTGACAATCATAAGTTGGTTCACTGGCTGATAGCACCTACCAGCCAATGTACTTGACTTTATATTTGCTGGTTTTTGAAATTCGTTGCCGAGTGTTCATGGTGGGGAACCGAGTTTGCAAAATGGCAGGAATTTCCTGGCTCTTGCAACGGAATACCCATTTGCTTTTTAGTATTTAAGAAAATTATCAATACTTATTCTTGTGAGCGGAAACACATTTGAGAAGTTAGATTAAGCCTGCATCCATCTCAGAAGTATAATTTTATTTTAATTTTATATGATAATACAGTAATAATTAACTCTCCACATGTAAAATAGAATTGACTGCCAGTTGCTCTGCAACCTGATAAATGCAAATCTGTTAGTGCAATCACACAAGGACTGTTTTAAAGGCGACATCAAGGGTAAGTAGGCTATGAGAAGATGAAATCTGTATTGCATTTTGGATAGGCTTTTTGCTCTGTTTGATTATGTTCAATAGCTATCTGAAATACATACATTATAAAGAGAGTCACCGATGTGCGGTCTTAGAGAATCCAACTTACGCATTTGAAGCAAGGCTTTGAGAGGTGAAGCGGACGTTGACATGTCCAAAGATGATGCTGGCGTATGAAGGGTAGGGTGACCTGACGTACCAGATTACTGTTGCCAAACACGTGACCTGGCTTTATTCATCAGTTAAATGAGAAACTTAAATTAGATGATTTCTAATATCATTTCAGTAATTGTATTCTATATTTCTATTGATACAATATTTTAAAAACAATTTTTAGTGTTTATTTATTTTTGAGAGAGAGAGAGAGAAAGAGCACAAAGCGGGCAGGGTCAGAGAGAGAGGGAGACACAGAATCCGAAGCAAGCTCCACAGAGCCCGAGGCGGGGCTTGAACTCACGAACCACGAGATCATGACCTGAGCTGAAGTTGGATGCCTCACCGACAGTCACCCAGGCGCCCCATCCATTGATATAATACTTTTTACGATGGCCCATATTTTCCAATGGCGATGCCTAGAAAACCATGTACAAAGGATTTTAAGGCTCTATGACCTGACAGAGCTACCTGAGGGGGGAAAATGCTTTTGTTTTAGATAAGAAAATGACCAATGGGGAGAGGGAGAGAGGGAGAGAGAGAGAGAGAGAGAGAGAGAAATCTTAACAGAAGCCAGAATTTATAAAATAGAATCAGACAGAAAGAACTACAGATCTCAGAGAGAAGGGCACACACACACTTTTTTATTTGAAATATGCTTTCCAGGAATATAGATAAATTCTTTTTGTGTACTTATGTTTCATTTGCCTAATATGATGGAAACCACTTCAAATTTGACAACAATAATCTAGATCTTATTTCTAGTTACACTACAGCTCAGGCAAACAAATGTCATTTTTTTTTGTATTATAAAAGGGGTCCTCATGGAGCGTCTGGGTGGCTCAGCAGGTCCAGCTTCAGCTCAGGTCATGATCTCCCGGTTCGTGAGTTCGAGCCCCAAGTCGGGCACTGTGCTGACAGCTTGGAGCTGGGAGCCTGCTTCGGATTCTGTGTCTCCCTCTATCTCTGGCCCTCCCCCTTTCATTCTCTCTCTCTCTCTCTCTCTCTCTCTCTCAAAAAGTAAACATTCAAAAAATAAAAGGGGCACCTCAAACTCTACAGGTTGTATATGTATTATATATTCCAACATCCAAGACATCAGACTCAAAATTTATTCTAAATCATACTTTAACCTCTATTTCAATTCATCTTTGCACATGTCCACAATAGAGGTTTGTTGCAACAAGCTATGTGCCATGTTGACATCATCCCCAATGTTGAATTCTGTATAGATTGACGTGTCAAGAATGGGGACAGTTTTCAGGTTCAGAGTAGAATGTTCACAAATTAGAATAATACCTTCTCCATTATCAGTGTATGTAAAGACATACAAAAAAGGATCATTAAATTTATTAGAAGGCTGTATATTAAATGTACTTAAGCACTTCATACATATGAATTTTCTGGAGTAAAATAGCATTTTAAAACTGTAGCCAGAGGGGCGCCTGGGTGGCTCAGTTGGTTAAGCGTCAGATTCGGCTCAGGCCATGCTCTTGTGGTTCGTGAGTTCCAGCCCCGCATCAGGCTCTGTGCTGACAGCTCGGAGCCTGGAGCCTGCTTCGGATTCTGTGTCTCCCCCTCTCTCTGTCCCTCCCATGCTCATGCTCTGTCTCTGTCTCTTGATAATAAATAAACGTTAAAAAAAAAAAAAAACACCTGTAGCCACATTAAAACTGGGAGGAAACTGGGGCACCTGGGTGGCTCAGTCGGTTAAGCGTCTGACTTCGACTCAGGTCACGATCTCGTGGTCCGTGAGTTTGAGCCCCGCATCAGGCTCTGGGCTGACGGCTCGGAGCCTGGAGCCTGCTTCCGATTCTGTGTCTCCCTCTCTCTCTGCCCCTCCCCCCGTTCATGCTCTGTCTCTGTCTCAAAAATAAATAAACGTTAAAAAAATTAAAAAAAAAAACTGGGAGGAAACTGTACGAGCTCTAGTTTTCCAGAGAGTTCAAGAGGGACCTGATGGTGAAGGGGCACTCTCTGGTCCTAGGAACTCAAAATAAACTGTCCAGGTTTCAGCCCTCCCCACATGGAGGAGAAATTGTTGGGGGTATAATTTAATCTGAATGGGTCATGGAAACTTAGGGAAGAGTAAATTGAGGTTGAGACCAATATGAAGGAAAGGAGTAGAGAAGGCATATCTTAAGGCATTAGTCCATTCGAGTGGCTATAACCAGATACCACGGACTGGGTAGATTATCAGCAACAGAAATCTATTTCTCACTGTTCTGGAGGCAGGATGTTCCAGATCAGACTACCAGCATGGTTGAGTCAGAGGCCTTTTCTGGGTCACACACTTTTCATTGCATCCTCCACTGTGGAAGGGGCTGTGGAGCTGTGTGAGGTCTCTTTTATAAGGGCACTAATCCCAATTGTGAGGGCTTTGGTCTCATAACTTAATTACTTTCGAAAGGCCCTATCTACTAAATTGATCATCTTTGAGGGTTAGGATTTCAACATATGAATTTGGGGGGGGGGGTAATACAGACATTTAGACCATAGGAGAAGGGGGAAAAGCCACATTATTTTAACACGTTATGAAAACAACAAAAAAGGAATCTTAGAGTTGAGAAGTTAGGAAAGTTTGCATCTTTCCTCTTAGAAGAGTATGGAAAAATTACCTCACAGAGAGAAACAGAAGAATGTCAGCAGACATCCCTTTGGGAAAATATGAGGTAGAAGGCTGTTTAGGTACCTCTTTGAAATACTAAAAGGTTTTTAAAAACTGAAATTCTATAACTAGTGAAAATATCTTTCAAAAAGGACAGGCTTTTTTTCAGACATACAAGGGCTGAAAGATTTCCTCACCAGCAGACCAACATTGTAAGCAATGACAAAAGAAGTCCTCTGGACAAAAGGAAAATGAGTGGCACCTGGGTGGCTCATCGGTTGAGCGTCCGACTTCGGCGCAGGTCATGATCTCACAGCTCGTGAGTTCGAGCCCCGCATCAGGCTCCGTGCTGATAGCTCGGAGCCTGAAGCCTGCTTCGGGTTCTGTGCCTCCCTCCCTCTCTGTCCCAACCCACTCTCATTCTGTCTATGTCTCTCCCAAAAATAAATAAACATCAAAAAAAAATTTTAAAGGAAAATGAAATCAGATAGAAATCTGAGGCTACAAAAAGGAATGGAAATGATAAATTTGTGAATATATATAACACATTTTGTCTCAATAGCTACTTCAAAATAACTGAATAACTGATTTCAGTTTAAGCAAATAGTAAGTTTTAAGCAGACTTTAAGCAAAATAATAACAATGCATTATGGGGATTATAAGAAATGAAGAAGTAAAATGTATGACAGCAATTGCCCAAAGACCATACGAGAAAAGGAAAATACATTCTTATGAGGCTCTTTCTTATACTATACATGAAGTAGTAAACTCTCACTTGAGGACAGACTGCAAATTATAGAAGTATATTGCAAACTCTGAAACCGCACACACACAAAAAACAATAAATAATTGGATATCTCTATGCCTTTGCTTTTGCCTCACACCATATACAAAAGTTCGGTGTATGATCCAATAAGTCCACTGTTGGGTGTTTACCCACGGAAAATAAAAACATTAATTTGAAAAGGTAAATGCACCCTTATGTTTACTGCAGCACTACTTACAATAGCTAAGGCATGGCAGCAACTTAAGTGTCCATCAATAAGCAGACGGACAAGGAGATGTGGTATATATATATACACACGGGAATATCACTCAGCCATAAAAAGGGGATGAGATCTTCCATTTGATGCAACACAGATGGAACTAGAGGGTGTTACGCTAAGTGAAATAAGTCAGACTGAGAGAGACAAATGGCCCATGATTCCACTCATAAGGAGAATCTAAAAAAATAATCAACAAAAAGCAGAAGCAGACCCATATAGAGAAGTGGGGGTGGGGGTGGGGACTGGTTAAGGGGAACGTGAGATGTAGGTTCCCACTTATGGAATGCATAAGTCATGGGGATAAAAAGCATAGCATAAGGAATACAGTCACCGATACTGTAACAGCAACGTAGGGGGACAGAGGGCCATCTATCCTTGTGGTGGACACAGCATAATGTATAATCTTGTGGGATCTGCACATTGCATGCCTGAAACTAATGTAACACTGTCAACTACACTAAAAACACATCTAAAACTCAATGCATCATATATCTAAATACAGACTTAAGATGTAACAATGACAAAAAGTGCCACAAACCATAAAAGAAAAGATGGAATGGGACATTTTCAAAATTAGAAAAAAAAAATCACTCTTCAAAAGTAACTTATAAAACAACTTAGAGAAGGAGAGATATTTGTAAAAGTTATACCTGACGAAGGACGTGCATCTGGAATATATAAAGAACTCCTTCCACTCAGTTGTAAGAAGTCAAACAGCCTCGTTAAAAATAAGCTACAGGCATTCAGGTGCTGGCTTAGGCGGTTAAACATGCGACTCTTGATTTTGGCTCAAGTCATGATTTGATGGTTGGTGGGATCGAGCCCCAAGTCCGGCTCTACTCTGACAGCACAGGGCCTGCCTGAGATTCTCTTTTCTTCTCTCTGCCCCTCCCCCACTTGCACTCACTCTCTCTGTTCTCTCTCAAATTAAATAAAGTTTTAAAAAAATAAAAATAGGCTAACGATTTTAATAGGCCATCACTCAGAGGAGATCTTCAGATGGAAAATAAGGTCATGAAAAGATATTTAATGTCATTAGTCATTTAGGAAATGCAAAATTAAAAACACAAGGAGGAAACCTACTCTAGTTTGAGTGGCTTATATTTAAAAGCTTGACTATAGTAAGAGTTAGCCAGGATGTGAGGCAACTAGAACACTCCTACAATGCTGGTAGAAACGTAAAACGCTAAAAACGCTTCAGAAAATAATTTGCTATTTCCTTAACTATCATAATATAAACCTACCATAAAACTTAGTCATTTCATTCCGATGTATGTACCCAAGAAAGGTAGAATTCTAGACCAAGACAAATTTTGGCATCGCTATGAATGACCGAAAAACCAAGTGTAAAAACAAATGATAATCAGGGGTGCCTGGTTAAGTGTCCGACTTCAGCTCAGGTCATGATCTCACGGTTCGTGAGTTCGAGCCCTGCGTCAGGCTCTGTGCTGACAGCTCAGAGCCTGGAGCCTGCTTCAGATTCTGTGTCTCCCTCTCTCTCTCTGCCCCTCCCCCCTCATGCTTTGTCTCTCTCTCTCTCTCTCTCAAAAATAAACATTAAAAAAGTAAATAAAAATTAAAAAAAACAAATAATAATCAACTAAAAATAGTCCGTATTTTGGAGTTTACAATGTAATTACAATAAGTAATTACGTACATACAACATACGTACAAGTGAAATACTGAACAACATTAGCACAATTATTTGGAGAGTAGTAAATGGTGTTATCCTCTACTTCTAAGTTTCTCACATTGTAAGTGAAGTGGCATGGTAAGAATTTAGTGTATGCTGAAGTAAGTTGAGGATGTATACTGTAACCAAAAAACACAACCATAACATGAGAGCTGTAGCGAAAAACCAATGTAAGAGTTTGAAGTGAATTTAAGACGACCTAAATAAAATGAAGAGATATAATATTTTCATGGATGGAAAAATTCATGCTTTTTTATTTTTTTAAATTCTTTAAAAATTTTATTCTTCATTTATTTTTGAGAGAGAGAGAGAGACAGCACGAGCAAGGGGGGGTGTTGCAGAGAGAAAGGGAGACAGAAAATCCAAAGCAGGCTCCAGGCTCCAAGACGTCAGCACAGAGCCCGATGCAGGGCTCGAACTCACGGACCATGAGATCGTGACCTGAGCCAAAGTCGGAGGCTTAACTGACTGAGGTACCCAGGTGCCACAAAATTCATATTTTTAAGATATCGTTTTCCCTACATTTGTCAGTAGACTCAATATACCGTCCCCAAAATTCCAGCAGGCTTTCTTTTTCATTTCTCCTTTCAAATTATTTAAATTCCAGTTAACGTAGAATGTAAGATTCGTTTCAGGTGTAGGATTTAGTGATTCATCACTTACATACAACACTCAGTACTGATCACCAGTGCCCTTCTTAATCCCCATCACCCATTTAACCTATACGCCCACCCATGCCCCCTCCAGTAACCATCAGCTTGTCTCTATAGTTCAGAGTCTGTTTTATGGTTTGCCTCTCTCTTTTTTTTTTTTCCCTACACTCTTCTATTTTGTTTCTTAAAGTCCACAAGTGAAATCATATGGTATTTGCCTTCCTCTGGCTTATTTTGCTTACCATAATATTCTCTAGTTTCACTCACGTCGTTGCAAATGGCAAGATTTCATTCTTTTTTATGGCTGAGTAATATTCCATTGTATATATACCACAATTTTTTACCCATTTATCAATCAATGAACATTTGGGCTCTTTCCATAATTTGGCTATTGTTGATCATGCTGCTATAAATATCAGGGTGCATGTGTCCCTTTGAATGAGTATCTTTGGAAACTCAAGCTCAATGATGAGTTCGTAGACATGATACTAAAAGTACAATGTATAAAAAGGACAAAGGATAAGTTGGACTTTATCAAAATTTAAAACCGTGCTCTGAAAAACATTCTGTCAAGAGGATGAAAAGACAAGTTATACGTTCATGGAAATATCTGCAAGCCACGTAGCCAACAAAGGACCTGAAGCTAGATCTAGACTACGTCAAAGACTCTAAAAACTCAGCAATAAAACAAAAAGATCCAATGAGAAAGTGTGCAAAAGGTGTGAAGAGATACTTCACTGAAGAAGATACAGAGATGGCGAGTTGGCATATGAAAAGGTGTTTACCTATGACAACAGCCACATAAAAACAAACAGAAAACAGTTACCAGATGCTGGCGAAGATGCAGAGAAACAATCATGCCTACATTGCTGGTGGGAATATAAAATGGCACAGCCACTCTGGAAAATAGTTTGGTAGTTTCTTATAAAACTAAAAATGCAGCCCCTATACAAACCAGTAATGGAACCCTTGGGCATTTATTCCAGGGAAATGGAAACTAAACCCAACAGTCATATAGAAATTTGGGCATGAAAAAAAAAAAAAAAAACTGGAAGCAGCCCCACGTGTCCTTCAACACAAGAAAAGCGTACAGAAAATGATCTTTTACCTTACCCTCTTAAGGTGTTTTGGCTGGGCTTGAGAATTAAACTGACAGAAAACAGGGTAAACGGGAGAAAAGCATACAAATTAGTGTAACGTTTATGTAACATGGGAGCCTTTATAAAGAATGAACACCCGAAGAAATGAGGGAACCTACATATTTTCATAGTGGGTTGAACAGAAAGAAGCAATTGTGGGAAAGTAATGAACCCAAGCTTGGAGGCTAAAGGAAGATAAGTGTTTTAACAAGGGTCTGTGTATACAGAATTTTCCTGGCTTTGATTCCCTGTCAATGAATATTTCTTTTCTCCTAGTATAGGGAGGGCATCTTTCATATGGGAGTTTTTTTTAATGTTTATTTATTTTTGAGTGAGTGAGAGAGAGAGAGAGAGAGAGAGAAAGGCAGAGAGAGAGAGACAGACACAGAATCTGAAGCAGGCTCCAGGCTCTGCAATGTCAGCCCAGAGCCCGATGTGGGGCTTGAACTTATGAACCGTGAGAACATGACCTGAACCAAAGTCAGACGCTTAACCCTCTGAGCCACCCAGACGCCCCCACATGGGAGTTTTAAATCTCCTGTTTTCAGGAAGAAAAGGAGAGGTTAGAAAGCCTTTCCTGCACCTGCTTTTCACAGACTACTCAGCATTAAAATGAAACAGATTCTTGATACATACAACTTGGATGATATCAGGGCCGTTACGCTCAGTGAAAAGGCCAATATCAAAAGGTCACCATTACCATTTGTGTATTTGAAATCACAAAAATTAGAGATTGGGAACATATTAGCGGCTGTCAGAGCGCAGTGATGGGGTACGGAGAAGGGTACTGCTAAAAAAGGGTAGCGCCTGGGAATTCTTCAATTCCTCTTTTATGGAGCAATTCTGTATCTTGATTGTGGCAGTAGTTATGCATGAGATATAATAACACACAACTACACACACACACACACACACACACACACACACACACACACACACTCAAATGAGTGCATGTAAAACTGGTGAAAACTGAATAAGGTCTATTACCAGTATTGTACCCATGTCAATTTCCAATTCTGATATTATACTATAGCTATGTAAAATGTTATCAGTGGGTAGAAGGTAAGTATTCTCAAAACTACATAGGAGTTTGTAATTATTTCAAAACAAAAGTTACAGAAAAAAAGACTGAGAAAACCAATATTAGTATGTGGAACTTTCAAACTTTGTTTGTCGTATTAAGAATGGCATATACTTTCTAGAAGAAAACACTGCCAGCTTCTAAAAATTTTAAATAGGGGTGTCTGGATGGTTCAGTTGGTTAGGCGTCTAACTCTTGGTTTCAGCTCTGGTCACGAGCTCAAGGTTTCTGGGTTCGAGACCCGCATCAAGGCTCTGCACTGAGCGTGCGGAGCCTGCTTGGGATTTTGTCTCCCTCTCTCTACCCCTCCCGCTCTCTCTTTCTCTCAAAATAAACAAATAAACTTAAATAAATAAATAAGTTAAATAATTAAGTATCTTTGCCAGTAACTTTACTCCAAGAGAAATGCAAGAAACATTTTCACAATGATGGTAAAAGCAGCCTTGTTCTTAATTGACAAAGACTAGGAACAACCCAACTGTCCATCAACAGGAGAACATCACAGGTAAATACACATTGGAATAATACTCAGCAATGCAAAGGAACTAACTACTGATATACACAACATGGATTAATCTCCAAAATATTTTGGGTATGAAAAGACGGACAAAATGGAGCACAGACTCTGTGACTCCATTTATATGAAATTTGAAGGCAAGCAAAATTCATCTATGATGGAAAAAAAAAATCAGAATGATGGTTACCTGTGGGTGGGGAATTTTAATTTTAAAAGGGCACAAGGGAACTTTCAAGAAAATGGAAATGTTCTTTATCTTGTTTTGGTTGATGGGTACATGAGTGAGTTTTATCAAAACTCAGTGAACTGTGTAATTGGGATCTATGCATGCTACTGTATTAAGCATAAAACCATAATCATAAAAAAGCAAACAGAAAGTATTGGTTCAGAGTAATTATAGTAACACTGAAAATGCTTTTTTATTTTAAAATGAAGCAGAAAAAAGGAGGACAAACTTTTTCTTATCTAGTATATTTATAAATATGTTAGAAACAAGAAAACACACTTAAAATAACTGGAAGGAATTTTGTCAAAACATTTACAAAACATTGAACCATGCGTATCTTTTTATCCTTTCTACCTATCTGTAAGTCCAAATTATTTTGGATCAGCACATATTATTGCCAATGTTAAAATGCATTTAAAACTAAATATTTTTGGGAGCGCCTGGGTGGTTCAGTCAGTTGAGCGTCCGACTGGCTCAGGGCATGATCTCGCAGTTCACGAGTTTGAGCCCCGCCTCGGGCTCTGTGTTGACAGCTCAGAGCACGGAGCCTGCTTCAGATTCTGTGTCTCCCTCTCTCTCTGCCCCTCCCCCGCTCACGTTCTGTTTCCCTCTGTCTCTCTCTCTCAAAAATAAATATGTATTTTAACAAAAAATTAAAAAATCAATAAATAAATATCTTTGGTGCACCTGACTGGCTCAGTTGGTTAAGGTCCGACTTGGGTTCAGGTCATGATCTCATAGCTTGTGAGCTTGAGCCCTGCATCAGGCTCTGTTCTGACAGCTCAGAGCCTGGAGCCTGCCTTGGATTCTGGGTCTCCCACTCTCTTCCCCTTCCCTGCTCATTTATTCACTCTCTCTCTCTCTCTCCCAAAAATAAACATTAGAAAATTTAAAAAATATATCTTTTAAAAGAAAAATGCAGAAATTAAATATAATTAAGTATAGGACTTCTCATTAAAAATAAATTTACAGGGGCACCTGGGTGGCTCAGTCGGCTGAGCGTCCGACTTCAGCTCAGGTCACGATCTCGCGGTCTGTGAGTTCGAGCCCCGCGTCGGGCTCTGGGCTGATGGCTCAGAGCCTGGAGCCTGCTTCTGATTCTGTGTCTCCCTCTCTCTCTGCCCCTCCCCCGTTCACGCTTTGTCTCTCT